>NC_051155.1:196652892-196885834 GCF_013339745.2 Dermacentor silvarum
TATTGTACACACATGTGAGTTTCAAGAATTGGTTGAACATTATACCATTTTAGCTGTTTCCAAAATCATCATCATCATCAGCCTAGAATTTTATGTCCACTGCGGAACGAAGGCCTCTCCCTGCGGCATCTCCAATTACCCCTGTCTTGCGCTAGCGTATTCCAACTTGCGCCTGCACATTTCCTAACTTCATCATCCCATCTGGTTTTCTGTTTCCAAAAATACCAACACCTAATTATTATTCAGCAAAGTAAGCGAGAGTGTACACAGATACGCTATACATACATTGTATATATAGGACTGCCACCAACTGGTATTACTGAAAATTGGCACAGAATATGGCTCAGATCACACACCTTCCATGCCTATTAAATGAAACCTGTATTTAATAAAGAAAATACTGTTCTGCTCGGCGTTATATATTTTGTCATGTTCTCATTTATACTTTTGTATATGCATAGTGTAGGTACAGTCTTGAGCAAAAGTATACGACCAGAGGTTGCACGAAAAAGCTGATTTTCTCCTCTGCCTATGAACTCAACTTGAAATTGAGCACTGCAGTCTAAACTTTGCATTGCGAACTTTTCAGTGTACTCATTAATTCCAGTTTAATGCTTGTTAATTACGAAGAAATTTCATTTTACTACCGGCGACCCTGTGTTCCGTATACTTTTGCTCACGACTGTACATAGCTTTGTTGCTATTAAACTTTGTCTTTTTAACGCGGCTTTTACTAGTATTCATTACCCCCTTTACTTTTTAAATCCGTGCCTATTTGTGTACGTTTGGTTGATGGACAGTCATGTGCACTCATTTTTTTTTCTCTACATTTTGTATCGTTAACTATTGTGTAAACTTCCTCTTGTGAGCTGTATGTACGCACCCTTTTGCTTTTTTTTTCCTCTTTTGTAAGTGCTCTGTCCGCAAGGTCCAAGTTTTCTGCAGGGGGTGCAGGCCCCTAGTGAAGCCTTTGCGAGGCTTTTTGTCTGTGCCCTAGACACCCGTTTGATGCTCAAAATTTGATTTGATTTGATGCACTGTACATTTGATGCACAGCATATGTCGAGTAAGAACATGGGTACACATGCATTTGCACTCACAGAACTATACATCTATATACATATGCATAGAAGCAACAAGAAGTAATTACAGTTAACGCTAATGCATTTGTTGACATTCTAATTTTTCATTCAAGCCAGTTTGATCAGGCCAGTTTAGATCAGAAGAAAGCATTTTTTACCATGGTATTAAAATTGCCTGACTGCTTAATGCTCGCAGAAAGCGATTTCCATATTTTGACACCTATATAATGTATGCGTCCGCTGGCCATACTGGTTGTGACACATATAGAAGACCTCTTGAAGTTATGTAACAAGATTTTAATTACATGTGTGCTTCCAGTAAAACCTTTTCAGAAAGTTCTACAACACCTCACCAGATGAGATGAAGTTCTACTTTTACTGCCCTTTTGTAATCGCCTGCTGGGAGACAGGGGATAGCTTAAGTGAGCACAACATTGGTCTGACTATGCTGTGAAAAGTACTACACTGGGGGAAGTTGTCAGCAAATGGCTTCTTTTCCTTGGCTTTCCCTTGAAAAGCAATTGCATCTGTGCTCGCAGATGACACTTTGAGAGAAGAGCTGTACAAATTTTGAGTGAAAGAAAAGACACAGAAACCAGTGCGTCATATGTGACTGATGGTGCCTTTTACCGGGAACAGCAAAGAAGCTTGGCTGCAAGAAACATGATATCACGTTAACTGTGAGTGCTGATGGAAGTCCCGTATTTCAGTATTTGAACTAATGCATTTGGCTTGTACATATGCTGATTAGTTGCCACCGCACAGACAGTGGAGCAACATCATTTGTGTGCTCTTGTGGTATGACACTAAACACTCAGAGGTACGTTGTGTCACCTTTGAAAAAAAAAGCACCTGTTCAGTGATCTTGTTTTGCTCGATTACTGCCATTTCATGTTGTCTTGTTTTGGTTCTCCAAGTGACAGGATTAAAATGGACTTCTCTCTCGCACTTTCTAGTGTACTCCGTTACTGCCGTTGCTGATGCATCAGCCCTCTTCAATGCCGAAGTCCTACAGTTCAATGGCTGCTATGGCTGTTCCTAATGCTTACGTCCCATAGAATCATAGAAGGTGCGATAAGATCCTGCTTCTTTCACGTTATGTTGTTTGTGTGGTCAACTGTTATGTGCGTTTTCGACCAAAGCTATATAAATCTCGTGTTATCTTGTGCAAGTTATGGCCAAGTACCCTGTGGCTGTAACTGTCGAAGACAGAAATGCAGCTAGCATGTTCTCTGGACATGAAAATGGCTGCAACATTGAAATGCACCATCAAGAGTTGAAGGGACTTCACCGCTCATCAATGTTCCTTGATTTTGATATGTATGGAGTTTCTGCCCTGATAATATGGATGCTGCACTGCTGGTGTTGTCCCCGAATTATAGAGCTGTGGTTTCTCGCCACGGGAAGGGCATGCTATTTTGGGGTCCTGGTACAGTACTCCAGAAGTGGTCTCCAAAGCCAGAGACCTCCCTTGTGCTTTAATAAACACTGAGGTCTGTTAAGCTTAGAAAATATTAGGAGGCATCTGAGTGGGAGTAATGCTCCTCTACTACAGCCTACCGTGTCTGAAAGCATCCTCCCAGCTATGTTTCTTGAGCACTTTTGCTCTCCTGGTGTCATCAGTGTATGTTTTATTAAAGAGTCATGTGACAGATGACATTGACAACTGTACGCTGAATAAAAAAGTTTGTGTCAACACTTTGCTCTCCTGGTGTCATCAGTGTATTTTTTATTAAAGCGTCATGTGACATCAGATGACTTGACAACTGTAAGCTGAAATAAAAAAGTTTGTTGTCAAGACTTAGTGTGACTTTGGGGAAGCACAAATGACATCCAATGTGCACACTTTGCTGCACTGCCAAAGCGTGTGCTACTGCATGTACTACATTGGTCAGTTTTCATGTTTTGAATTGCAGAGCAACATGGCTGATCTAGTGAAACTGGTATGCATGGAATGGCATTGCTTTTCAGTATTGTAGCGGATTCTTCCGTGAGCAATTTTAACCACTTCAGTCCATGGAGGAGCACATGAGAAAAACTTATTGGAAGACCCAGTTACCTCACACAACTTGTCTGAATTGTATGCAGCAACACCTGTGGTGTGCAAAGAATGAAGAGTACATCCGCATGTGTGTAGGTGGATGCATCACCCATAGCGTAAAGTACAATCCTGCAGTGAAAAAGGAGACTAAACTGCAGCAAAATTAGGAGGTGACTATGTGAAGTAGAGAACTTAGTGAATGTTTGTAAGGTACTAGAGAAAGCTCTGGCGGTTTTCATCATCTCCCACATTTACGAAGTGAAATGTTTCGATAGGAGTGGGGACTAGCTAAAAGAAGCACGCCAATGTGATTAAAAAGTTGTGCAATCTATTTCAAAGCCTCTTCACCCACTGCATATATCTGGACTGAATGGGACAAAGTTATTTACAGAATTGTGCAACTGCTACGGATCATTTTAGTCAGAAAGTAGATGACACCAAATACAAATTTAATTGTTAATTGTTATGAGATCTTGCTTCGCTTGAAGTGGTACATTTTATTAAAGGGACTGTCACTATTTTGAGAAACCCCTGTTTTGGAACTCGACGAAAAATTTCTCAGAAAATGTTCCAGAATCCCAAATGCATTCTCAATGGTAGACAGATCGCTTACCCATAGGCATAAGCTGTCAACTGTTGTTTATTATTTTGTTTGGTTGAGTTATTGCAAGACTAAAAGCTTCATGTGCTTTTTTTTCACATATATTTACATCATTACTAGTGGTATTTGTACTGAGAACATTTCTGAAGTACAGCAATGTTTTAACAAATAATACAAGTGCAGGCAGCATGTGTGTAATGTATTAAACTTGAGCATGTTTAACTCATTGTGTAAGTCTTGATTATAGCCACCACTGCACCAAATGCCAAAGTTGTGTGCTGCAAGTGTTCGTACACGTGCTCTTTTAGTGGCCACGTGAACCAAGTGCTGCCAATCTATACAGGGAGGGCGTCCCATGTAACTTGAGCCAAAATTTAAAAATGTGCGAGTTCCACATAGTAGATGGACGGCACCAATGTAATGCTTGCTTTCGCTTGGAGCAAGTCGGACTGTATTGTATTTCACCTAATTACGTAAGCAATTAACTTCGTAAATATATTCGGAGCAGAATTGTCAGAGAAAATTGTAGACCATCCTAGAGTACACCCAATTCAACTTTCTCTAGCTCAATATGTGCTCCATAAGTTTTTTCCAAGCCTGAAAGAAGCCCGCATGAAGTGCCACACAACTATAGTCGCACGGCATTTCTTTTGTGTTTTGCGGGCTCCTTCCCATTTTAGCAGCCACATGTCGAATAGAGGCAACTAAGGAATTACTTGCTAGTAAATGGAAGTGGTAACAATTTAGAGCCGGGTGACACTTAACCACTTGGCAGCTAGTGAAACTCTGTGATCGAAGTGGTACCATCTTAACGGCCACTTAAGGGCAAGTGGAACCCGTTTATGTCCAAGTGATAACATATCTTAATGGTCACTTGAAAGTAGCTGGTACCAAAACGTGCACGTGACGGCGCTGGGCGGTCAACGTTTTGTTTGTGTTCTTCGGCGGCTTTCTAGTTCGTTTTGATTATGCAGATTAAGCAGTGATAATGGCGCAATTTGTTTTCTACTAGTGATCATCGGTGATGTGCGTTTCTGTGTGCGTTTTATTTCTTGCTTTTTTTATTTTGTACGAGTGCTCATCGGGTCGATGATCAAGGCCTAGGCCATGGCAAAGACAAGGAAGGAAGGGACAAGCAAAGAGACACGTTCAACCCTGCAGGATATGCCTGTCGGAGAGTGGGTTTTATGCGCGGGATGTGACACCTGGGTTGATCTGGAGTGCACACCTTTCAAGACCATCAAGGAGGCAGCGGCAGCTTTCACGTGTCGGCAGTGCGAGAAAAATTAGCGCTATGCAGAGAGAGCAGGCTCTGCTGATGAAAGAGCAGGTAGAAAACTAGGTGGCGCAAGTCGAAGCCGGCAATTAGAGAGTGAAGAGCTAAGGTCGGAATTCCGAGAGAAGCGGATGCAACGTGAAGCTTTGAGAGACGAGATCCTGGCCCTGAGGCTTGCCTTCCAGGAGGCTTTTGTTGACCGGCCAACGTAGGTTACCGCTGGAGTTGTAGACAAGCTACATATGAAAATGACGCAGCCCGGCTGAGTGCAGAAGTCATGCTTATGGAGACAAGAGTATCGGGGCCAAGGAAGGGCCCTTCACCCGGAACCTGGGCGGTGACTGATAGCGCCCAGGTGGGATCTGGATGGGGGAGACAAGTACTACCCAAGTACGCAAGCTGCGCGGGGCAGGCTGCTAGGCTTTTCGCCGGGGTGACTAGAGAGGGCGTTGCAAAGACCCGGGATCTTGGCGAGAAAGGGCAAAGCCTCGCAAAGCAGAAAGCGCAGAAAGTCTCTGCGGTTATCCCGGCGAGGCGCAGCATTGGCGACGAAAATCGGGAGCAGCCAGTCGAACCGGACCGACGGGGCGCTGTGCATTCGTATACGGGGACGGCACTGCCACCAGACTAAAGTGGGCAGCACTGCGAGTGGCAGACTGGAACAAGTGGCCCCGCAAAGGAGGGGAGGGGGCCACTCTGCAGGAGTTGTGCTCAGCAATAGACGCGTCGGACGACGTATCGAAGGCACCGGAAACGCCATGGTGGTGCTTCACACTGGCTCCTTGGAAATAGCAAATAGCAACGTTACTCAAGCAAGCTCGGAGACGCTGCTCCGCTCCTAGTTGAACAAGTGGCTACAGAAAGCTCAGGGGCATCGCTTTGTGGTATATACCGTGACAGAGAGTGCACTGGTAGGGGAACATCTGAACGATACTTCTAGGAAATGGAATGGAGGCCAATGTGTGAGGAGATTGGACACCGCATGGAATCTGTGACCACGAGGTGGCTGCCGGGTGGTCAGCAGGGCCCGACATACCGGCGGACATGGCGGAGGAGCTGGGCCAGCGCCTAGGTCGCAGGCTATGTGCTTATTTTAACGCGATAGCGTTGCCTATATGTGAGCGCCTTTGAATTGCTCAGGCCCTCCGCGTGCGTGCGCGAGCTCAACGTGTCCTCCCCCCCCTCCTCTCTCTATCTCATTTTTAGGGGCGAAGCTCCTTAGGGTGTGGGTCTGTCCCTCCTCTGTAGTATGTAGTAGTAGTAGTAGTAGTAGTAGTAGTAGTAGTAGTAGTAGTAGTAGTAGTAGTAGCCACGTCTACTTTTATGAGAAAAAAAAATTCCGAAAGTTGTGCCCGTAGCGCGGAATGGGTAGCGCGGAACGCGCGGCGCTAACCACTACGCCACGAAGCGCACATGGACACACGCACCACGATGACAATAAATACCCAACATTAACGAAAGACTGCGCGTTTCTAACGCGTTTGTGCTAGCGCGTCGCGGCCCGTGTAAGGTACGTCCACACTAGCGACAAAAACGCGCGCGACACGCCGCACGCGGCAAGCACCCGCGCGGCAGACTGGCGGGCAAGTCCACACTCGTTTTGCGGCACGCGGCAACGGCGCGTGGAGTGCGCGTTGTCTCGTTCCATTCGATACTTCTCGTGACAACGCGCTCTCCGTTCTGCCGGTTTCGTGTTCCTTTGGAAGTGTCTGTGTTTCGTTGCGCCACTGCCGGATACGCTCAGCCATGTCGGATACGGACACGGAGCTACTGCTGACTGTGAACACTATAATACTTATTTGTTCTTTACTTGTTCAACGTCGCCGTGCCAGAAAGCGGACGAGAAAGTGGGTGCGCCCGCGGTACAGGGACACTGAGAGCCAGGCGCACACTCTGCTTTCCCGCATGTGCCAGCGGTTGGCTAACGACGCGATTTGTCATAGAGGCACGCATATCCGCGAACGGTTTCAAAAAACGCCACCATTGCGAGGCGAATCCTTCGTCGACGTCTCGGTGGCGGTGTGGGAAGGCTTAACACGCCCCCTTGACTGGACGGCCTCTGAGATTTTACGGCGTGCGCGTCACTGCTCGAGAAGATGCATTATGATTCTTTGCATGTGCGACAGATGGCGCCAAACTGCGCAGCTCGGGGTGTCGTTTTGCGGCTGCCGCAAAAATGGGTCGCACCCATTCGAGCGTTTGCCGCGCGTTGCAGCCGCTTTTCGTGAATCTTGCCGCGCGCGACAGCATCGCTCGCCGCGCGCGCCGTGTCGCGCGCGTTTTTGTCGCTAGTGTGGACGTACCTTTAGAAGCTGGTGTAAGACGCTATGGCCTCTCCGCCTTACCCCCGTATTCATAAACGCTCCTCGACTTGAACTTGACTTGCCAGCCTTGGGCAGCGCGTTCGAAACGCGTTGAAGGCGGTGGCAAGTCAAGTTCAAGTCGAGGAGCGTTTATGAATACGGGAATTATACTATCTCAGCAGTCATGTGATGGCGTCGGCAAACGCGGTGCACGTTCGGCATGTGTAAACGGCTGCGTAAGACGCTGTGGCCTCTTTCCCTTACTAGAGAGTACTGCACGTTTCTAACGCGTTTGTGCTAGCGTCCCCTTAAGCGGGAGGTGGTGCAATTATAATGAAGGGCGCTGTTATAAAAAAGTTGTCGCAGTTTTCACCTGAAGGGCGAAGCATCAATTGCGATAGCAAATTTTGTAGAGAGCTATACGTAGTAATGATATTAGCTTTATCAGCTGTATAAACTTGGACATGCAGCAGCACCGCAAACACGCAGAACTGTTGTCGACGCCGTCGGCGTTTTGCCCGCGTTCGCTCAAAATGCGTGCGGCGTTGGTGACTGTTGCCGAGCCTCTGATATAAATAGGCACTTGGTGCCGTCAGCTAAACGTCGCCTCCCTTCCCTCTCTCTCTCCCCCCCTCCCCACGGCCTCTCGCGCGTCGGAGAAGGCGCGTTTGCTCTAACATATATGGTGATTGTAAAGGAGGAAAGAGACTCCTACTTCTGCAGCCCTTAAGCGAGCATGGCGCAGAACGCGCGTTTTCTCTCCGCCGTGCGTTCACTCCCCGTGAAAGCGCGCGCCCATCGCGCCCTTTCACTCGCACATACAGCGTTCGGCGCTCGGCGACGATTCATCTCCATTGACGTCTACGGAACCTCACGGCGACGCCGACGGCAGGAAATTTGCTTTTGAGTGTTCATATAATTGCTATCGCAATAATAGGAATGACGTCACATATGGCGCGTGTCATTGGTGGAAGTCAATCGTTCGATTTAGTGCGGCGAGACTGGGCGAATTACACGGAGGATTCACGGTTTACCGATGATTCCCTCTGGAGCTTCGCCCACTCATCATCATTCACCCCGTGGATATGCGGTGTTTTTTTTATTCCCTCTTTCCCGTCCCCCAGAGTACGGTAGCCAACCACACGCATTTCCCTACCTTCTCTTTCTCTCCTTCTCCACCTTAACGCGATAGCGTTAAGGGCCCCGTGTCGCAGAAAATCCGGCGTCGGCGTAAGCATCGGCGTCTGGCGGAAATAATCATGCCGAACCACATCATCCCGAACCACGCAGACCGGGCGGGCCCATCGCGTGGCGCAAGGCGTTAGTGAACAAAAATTGAATGTCTCAAAGTAAAATCCGTCCGAAAAATCGTAAAATACGACTTAACCACAACCTACAGACGTGATAGCGCCAGATTGTAATTTGAATATACGAGTATATCCGACATTCGGCCGAATATAAAAGTATCTGACGCTTGGCCGAAGAAAAAAAAAAAAAAAACTAGCATAACTGGAGCGTTGGAAACCTTATCACACTCAAAGTAGTCTCCTTGACTATGCGCAGTGACCACGGAGCCCTCGGGGTCGATCGACGTTCAGGTCGTCTCCTTGGGACTCCACACACTTCTCCGAGTGGTGCTGCCATTGTTGAAAGCATTCCGAGAAGGCCTCTTTCGGAATGGAGTTTAGCGCAGCTGTCGTTGCAGCCATAATGTCCTCACTTGTCTGAAATCGCGCTCCTTTCAATGGCCTCTTGATTTAGCAGTTCTGGAACACGAAGCGGACGCGCATCGTGCCCGCCGTGAGGATGTCGCAGTGCGGGAACGTGAAGCCGACGCGAGGCGGCAATACCGACAAGACCCAGCAGTTCTGGAACACGAGGCTCACGCGCATCGCGCTCGCCGTGAGGATGCCGCAGTGCGGGAACGTGAAGCCGACGCGAGGCGGCAATACCGACAAGACCCAGCAGTTCTTGAACACGAAGCTCACGCGCATCGCGCTCGCCGTGAGGATGCCGCAGTGCGGGAACGTGAAGCCGACGCGACGCGACAACGCCGGCAAAACCCAGTAGTTCTTGAACACGAAGCGGACGCGCATCGTGCCCGCCGTGAGGATGCCGCAGTGAGGGAACGTGAGGCCAACGCCAGGCGCCAATACCGACAAGACCCAGCAGTTCTTGAACACGAGGCTCACGCGCATCGCGCTCGCCGTGAGGATGCCGCAGTGCGGGAACGTGAAGCCGACGCGACGCGACAACGCCGGCAAAACCCAGTAGTTCTTGAACACGAAGCTCACGCGCATCGTGCCCACCGTGAGGATGTCGCAGTGCGGGAACGTGACGCCAACGCGAGGCGGCAATACCGACAAGACCCAGCAGTTCTGGAACACGAAGCGGACGCGCATCGTGCCCGCCGTGAGGATGCCGCAGTGAGGGAACGTGAGGCCAACGCCAGGCGCCAATACCGACAAGACCCAGCAGTTCTTGAACACGAGGCTCACGCGCATCGCGCTCGCCGTGAGGATGCCGCAGTGCGGGAACGTGAAGCCGACGCGAGGCGGCAATACCGACAAGACCCAGCAGTTCTGGAACACGAAGCGGACGCGCATCGTGCCCGCCGTGAGGATGCCGCAGTGAGGGAACGTGAGGCCAACGCCAGGCGCCAACACCGACAAGACCCAGCAGTTCTTGAACACGAAGCTCACGCGCATCGCGCTCGCCGTGAGGATGCCGCAGTGCGGGAACGTGAAGCCGACGCGACGCGACAACGCCGGCAAAACCCAGTAGTTCTTGAACACGAAGCTCACGCGCATCGTGCCCACCGTGAGGATGTCGCAGTGCGGGAACGTGACGCCACGCCACGCCCGAGACCCAGCAGTTCTGGAACACGATACCGACAACGTGATTCTTGAACACGAACACGCGCATCGCGCTCGCCGTGAGGATGCGCAGTGCGGGAACGTGACGCATCGTGCCCGCCGTGAGGATGCCGCAGTGAGGGAACGTGAGGCAACGATGCCGCACGTGAGGAACGTGAGGCCAGTGACGCCAGGCGCCAACACCGACAAGACCCAGCAGTTCTTGAACACGAAGCTCACGCGCATCGCGCTCGCCGTGAGGATGCCGCAGTGCGGGAACGTGAAGCCGACGCGACGCGACAACGCCGGCAAAACCCAGTAGTTCTTGAACACGAAGCTCACGCGCATCGTGCCCACCGTGAGGATGTCGCAGTGCGGGAACGTGACGCCAACGCCAGGCGCCAATACCGACAAGACCCAGCAGTTCTGGAACACGAAGCGGACGCGCATCGTGCCCGCCGTGAGGATGCCGCAGTGAGGGAACGTGAGGCCAACGCCAGGCGCCAACACCGACAAGACCCAGCAGTTCTTGAACACGAAGCTCACGCGCATCGCGCGCCGTGAGGATGCCGCAGTGCGGGAACGTGAAGCCGACGCGACGCGACAACGCCGGCAAAACCCAGTAGTTCTTGAACACGAAGCTCACGCTCATCGTGCCGTGAGGATGTCGCAGTGCGGGAACGCGAACGGGCGCGACAAGACCCAGCAGTTCTTGAACACGAAGCTCACGCGCATCGCGCCCGCCGTGAGGATGCCGCAGTGCGGGAACGTGAGGCCGACGCGAGGCGCCAACACCGACAAGACCCAGCAGTTCTTGAACACGAAGCTCACGCGCATCGCGCCCGCCGTGAGGATGCCGCAGTGCGGGAACGCGAGGCCGACGCGAGGCGCCAACGCCGACAAGACCCAGCGGTTCTTGAACACGAAGCTCCGCGCATCTGTCCGCCGTGAGGGATGCCGCAGTGCGGGACCGTGAGGCGACGAGAGGCGGCAACGCCGACAAGATCCAGCGGTTCTTGGAACACGAAGCTCAAGCGCATCGTGCCCGCCGTGAGGATGCCGCAGTGCGGGACCGTGAGGCCGACGAGAGGCGGCAACGCGACAAGACCCAGCGGTTCTGAACACGAAGCGGGACGCGCATCGCGCCCGCCGTGAGGATGCCGCAGGCGGGAACGTGAAGCCGACCGCCAGGCGGCAACGCCGACAAGACCCTGCAGTCTGGAACACGAAGCGGACGCGCATCGTGCCCGCCGTGAGGATGCCGCAGTGCGGGAACGCGAAGCCGAACTCGAACGACTACGCCGGCAACACCCTGCAGTACGGCAGCAGGAAGCGGCCTCGCATCGCGCCCGCCGTGACGATGCAGCGGTGAGAGAACACGAAGCCGACACTAGGCGACAGCGGCGCTTGCCACAAGTGACCACCTCCTGCCCACAGACACATTTGGCGGCGGCTACCGCGCATTTCGAAAGACAGTTCTTCAATAACCCATTCGGATATGCGTGTGATGTTTGCGATCGGCTTTGGTTTAAAGCTGACCTCTCGCCTGTCCGCGTTCATCACGTGCCCCTGCTCGCTGCTGAGTTTCCAGACGAAGACGTGCATTCCTTTGTGTTGTGCTCAACATGCCGCGGCGCACTGCAAAGGAGTACCATACCGGCCCTCTCTCGAAGTAACGGTTACGTTTACCCAGTCATTCCCGCTGGGCTACCTCCACTGAACTTGGTGAGTGAGCGTTTGATTGCACCCCGTCTACCATTCATGCAAATTCGTCGCCTCATGAACGGCGGAGGCCAGTATGGCATTGTGGGGCCCGTCGTTAACGTTCCTGTCGAAGTGGACACCATGGTTAAATCGTTGCCGCGAAACATTCACGAAGACCATGCCATCAATGTTCACATTAAACGCAGGATTCTCAACAAGACATCATACCTCTCTGGCGTGGTGAAGAAATCTCAATTGAAACCTTGGCTTGACGTCTTGTGTCGGAGTACGTTGTACAGGTACTTTGGTATTACTCTTGACGCCTCCTCTTTAGACGCTCTTCCAGACGACGACGCATTTCAACTGCTCGAAGATTCCGTCGAAACTATACCCCAGTGTCCCGACGTGCACAATCCAGTTGATGCATGCGTGGCGCTTAACGCATTCGAACAGTCCGTGGTGTGGGACGAAGAGCGCTACCTGGCCATAGCTCCTGGTGAACACAGACAACCACTGAGCATACTGTACGATGAAAGAGCAGAAGAGTTGTCCTTCCCTCAGATATACCTTGGTGAGCCCCGGCGCGTAAAGGCAGAAGCTCATCCCACGCCCTTTACATATGCCACCAGTGAGATACGTCGCAAAGACCGTCGCGGTGTTTCGCCTCACCACATCCTGTTCATGGCAATGAAAGTGCTCCGATTTAGAGTCAGTCGCGGCCTGGCCGTCACATTTCGCGTCAACGACGACACCGACAAAATTACACGCCAAATGCTTGAAGACGAACACTTCATACAGGATACAATTGACCAAGACATGGCCTTTATGAAGGGCGTTCCCAACACGGTTCACTACTGGCAGCAGCGAAAGAAAGATGTCTTCGCTATGATACGCCAGCTTGGCAAGCCGACTGCGTTCCTCACCCTGTCAGCCTCAGAGATGCATTGGCCGCGATTACTCACTCTGCTTGAGCGGTTGCGCCAGCAAGATCCTACCTTAGAAGTGCACGTGTCGGAAATGACATCCATATACCGTGCTCAGCTCGTCAACAGTGACCCCGTAGTGTGCGCCATTTACTTTAACAAGCTCGTGTGCGTCATTCTAAATGTCCTGTGTAGCCGCACTCACTCGCCTTTCAAACCTTACCGCGTCGTGGACTACTTCAAGCGCATTGAATTCCAGCACCGGGGTAGTCCGCACGCTCACATCTTACTTTGGCTGGACAACGCACCGTGCGAAACCGTCTCCTCCGACATGCCAGAAACGATCCGCCTCGCAACGCACCTCGTGTCCCTCGATACCTCTGTGTTGCCGCGCCTGCGCACTCAAGTGCACCAACACACGCACACCTGCTACAAGCGCGGAAACTCTCGTTGCCGTTTTGGCGCTCCTTTCTGGCCCACTGACAACACCATGGTGCTACTTCCCTATCCGCCCACACAAGACGATGCCGAAGCCACGCGGCGCGTCGCACTCAAGGAACGCTTCTTGCAGATGCACGCCGCTCTTGAAAGCACGCACTACGACAGCATCGGCCAATTCCTCGAGCACCATGCAGTCACTACCGAGGAAGAATACGTCTCCGTGCTCCGCGCTGGCGTCACGCGCCCGACCTTGTTTATACAACGAACAGTGCAGCAAAAGTGGATCAACGTATTCAATCCGTGGGTCGCCTCCATGCTCGACTCAAACATGGACCTTCAGATCATCCTTGACGCCTACTCGTGTGCTGCTTATGTCGTGGATTACGTAAATAAGTCCAATCGCGGGGTTTCAAACCTGCACAAAGCCGTGTCGGACATTTTGGCAGACACTCCAAACATACCTTATGGCCAGGCTCTTCGGTTACTCGGCGTTAAGGTGCTCAAGGCTGTTGAGATGAGTGCTCAGGAAGCTGCGTGGACACTCCTCCGGCAGGAGATGTCCGAGTCCAGTAGACGGATCATCTACATTGCCACATGCCTACCGGAAGAGCGCACGCGCGTTCGCAAAACGCGTGCGCAGATGGAAGCAGCCGGTCTCGACGCCGCGTCAACGGATGTATGGAAATTTGGGGTGTTGCGCAGATATGAAGACCGCCCAGACAATTTGCAAGACGTGTGCTTGGCAGACTTTGTGGCGCATTACAACGTGCACACCTACCAAAAGCGCCGCGACCCAGCCGTCATTCGTTACCGCTGCTACTCCATCGACGAATCACTCAACTACATGCGGGAAGCAGTCACACTGTTCCTTCCTTTCCGCCGGGAAGTAGATATTTTGGATGGCAATGCTTTTGAGCACATGTACGCTGAGAACGTGGACGCCTTGCTGCTCAAAAGATCTGAGTACGACAGTAAGTTCGACATTCAGCAGCTGCGCCACATATGCCTCCAAATGTGCACCGACGACGCCCATAGTAGCGAACTACACACTGTCACTGACCCACACCACGTTCCTTTGGTCGACCAAAACGACGACGAAGATTTGCTCGGACCACCTGATGCTAACTCCGTAGCACCAAAAGGTCGCTGCGCCGCCGTCTGCACGCGTCAGGATGTCATGACCGGGGACGCCTACAGGGAAATGATGCGTCTCACCAACAAGGAACAGTTCGAAGTCGTTCGCGAGGTGATCCACCGCCTAACCACACCGACTTCTGAGCCACTCAGATTCTTCTTGACTGGTGTTGCCGGTTGCGGCAAGACCTTCGTTCTACGCCTAATTATGGATGCCTACAACCGCTACACTAACACCGCCTCCACTTGCACGCACAACGCGTACGTCGCGTGCGCCACAACAGGCAAGGCAGCGGTTGCCATCGGTGGACTCACTGTACACGCCGCCTTCAAGCTCAGTATGCGTGCCGACGGGGGCTTGCGCGACGGAGACCTCAACTCCTTCCGTACAGCGTTCGCAAACGTCAAGTGCGTCATTGTGGACGAATGCAGCATGATGAGCAGTGACACTCTCGCACGTGTCGACGACCGCCTGCGACAGATCACTGGCAACTACAACGACCCTTTCGGTGGTTTGGACTTCATAATGTGCGGTGACTTGCGCCAGCTGCCCCCTGTCCGCGCCAGCGAGGTGTACAAACGCAGCAAAACACGCAACAACATCTTCAACACCCACGTAACTTGGCATCACCTCTCCTACTTCCCGCTTGTGCAAGTCGTCCGGCAGAGCGACGCCACATTCTCCGCCGCACTCTCAAAGATCGGCGATGGTCATGCACTCGAAAAGGAAGAAATCGACATGTTTCAGGCCCGCTTCGTTTCCAAACAGGACGCAAACTCCCGCTGTCCTCACGCAGTCCGGCTATTCTACTCCAACAAGGATGCCGAGGCGTACAACACGCACGACGCCGTCCAAGACGTTCACGATATTCACGAGGCTAATGCAGACGACTCCATCATCGGCTACCGCACCGATGCTGAGTGTGAGAGCGCAAAGCGTCGGCTACACTCGCTTACCACTGCTGAGGTTGGTAACCTCCCGCGAAAACTCGTGCTATGCTTAGGAAAGCCCTACATGCTTACACTAAACATTGACGTGTCCGACGGCTTGGTTAATGGGGCGGTGGGTCACCTCAACCACGTGCAGTTTGACGAAATGGGCCTCCCAAAACGTGTGTGGCTCCACTTTCACTGCCGAGCAACTGGCAACATTGCTCGCCTGAAGGCCAACCCGATTCGCCAAGTTGCTGGTTCTGTCGTACCTGTCGATTCCGTCCCGATAGAGCTGCGCACCGCCACTGTGACTTTGGACAGAAGAACGGGTGTGTCCTGCCGTCGCAAGCAGTTCCCCTTGATGCAAGCGAGCGCTGTCACGATACATAAGTCGCAGGGCGGAACGTACAGCGAGGTGGTGTACGATTACCACAAGCGCCATCCCCAAAAGCTAGTTTACGTTGCGTTGAGTCGAGCCACCACTCTGCACGGACTCTACTTAACCAACGCAGAGGATGACTTCACCTTCTACCACTGCAGAGAAAACCCGGATCGGGCCTTGTCGGACGAATTTCGTCGCTTACAAAACCATAAGCTCAACACGATCGCCGCCAAGTGCTTTGCCGTCCTCCACTCACCGCATAGCTTAGCGCTATGCAACATCAACGTGCGCTCCTTGCCTGCACACGCCTTCGATGTGTCGCACGATCACGTCGTTCGCGAGGTACCAGTATTATGCTTGTCGGAAACGTGGACGGACACTGCCGTCGAATTGCCCGGTTACAAGTGCGTTACCCTCGCAAAGCGACACGAGCGCCGAGCTGCTGGAGTCGCCGTGTACGAGCACTTCGGAGGAACCACGCTTTCACCGCGAAACGTTCCGTACCAACTCAACACGCTGCCACAGATGAGTTGTGGCGATGCGTGTGCCATTCAAACATCACAGGGCTTCATCGTCGCAGCTTGCTACCTATCACCAGGAACCTCGCGGTCCGACGTCACCAACTTCTTTCTCCGTAACTTCCGTGCGGTGTGCCTTGAGAATGCGCCGGTCATCATCACTGGAGACTTCAACGTCAATATGCTTCGCGGGGAAAACGAGTGGCTTCTCGCGTTTCTTGATGCCGAACTTGGACTTCGCCTCTTGTCGGACGTCACACAGCCGACTACGCGCAACAACACCTGTTTAGATCTTGTGTTCGGAAAGGGCATCGCATCCCGAGTGCACTGCGTCACATTTCCGACCTACTTTAGCGATCACAAGCCGGTTCTCGTGGTCGTGGAGTGAACTGTGTGCAATTTATATTTCCTGTGTGTTTACAAACACACGTAACACTATACTTCGTGCTATTTCATTACGCGGATCATTAAATACCCCTACTTACTTGTTCTCATGTGTTCATTGCATTCCTGTCATTCTAAGCACGTTCGCCCCATCACGTATGTGCCCCCCGTGCCCACTGTCGCACGCTGTGTGATCTGCTGTGCGCGCGATGACGGCCACACCAGTCCGGCAACGAGCCGACACTGCTGCTCGCCTTCTACCTTTATGTGCGCACTGCGCTATCTTCCCCCGCGCCCTATAGTCGAGCCTTTCTCACAAGCTCATTGTCCGACGCGCGCGACAGATGCACTGCTGCCCGGATCGGCAGCGCAGCGCGTACAGGTGTGTATGTACGCACCCTTCGCGCCTGTACGCGCTGCCCACGGGAGACGCTTCTCATCAACGCCACCGTTTCACACGCGCCTTGTCGTGGTCATCGAGTCTCTCTTCATGTCGTCTACCGATGCCGCAGCACACCTGCTTACTTATAAAGTCATGTTTACTACAATTCATATTGCTACCAAAGCCGCTGACCTTACTTCGTATGACATTGTGTGTTGCTATCGCATTCATTGCTTCGCCCTTAGGGCGAAACTGTGACATTTTTTTTTTTTCGGCTGCAGGGTTAAGCGGACGCAGTGCAGATAAGAAACAAAGCGCGATCCGTGGTGCAGTGTAGTGAGATCGTGCGGCGAGATTTTTGTGCACCGCGGAACGGACGAGCGTTGCGTTTATGTAATGCTCGGAAAGAGACGCCTGCGGCTGACCGTGTATGCGCACCAAGCGCCAAGTGTCATGTCTTTTTACGCGTTGTGACAAAATGCGCCACTGTGTTTGAAGGCGCTGGCATCGGCGGCTGAGATCTACTGCATGTTTAAAAACGGTAACTGTTCTATATGCTTTAAATGCCAATTCGACTGTCCGCACCACCGTACAACAAAACTTCAGTGAATGTAAAATGTTCTGTGCAGCGCCTTTAGCTGCGTCGTAGCGAAAGGGTAACTTTAGCTACGACCTGTAGTGACGATGTGTGCTGACAAGAATAGCCTGTATATTCACACGTATTCATCACAGAAGCTCCACTATCGATTTACGCTTTGCTAAACCAGTTGGACGACCAGCCTCTGTCAGAAGAAAGAATTTTGCAACATCGACGCGACTTACCATCACATCAGAAGGCCGTGCACGCGTTAATGCGCTTCTTGAGATCGACCGGCCTATGTGAAGACCTGTGATTGGAACGTCTTTCCTGCGACCTGTTCCGTTATGTTTTATTCTTTTTTTCTCTCTCTCTCTCTCTTTGCCTTCTTTCCTACCCCTATGTTCCCCACCCCAGTGCAGGGTAGCAAACCGAAAGCTCGCTTCTGGTTAACCTCCCTGCCTTTCCTCTCTCTCTCTCTCACACACGTACACGGAAGCTCCAAAATTTTATTGCTGCAACAAAACGTTATAGGCGCTCTTATTTCCCACAAAATTTATAATAGCTTAGAAGTGCCTAAATTCTAAAGCAAACGCAAGAAAATGACATTTTTTCTCGTAAATACATCTAGCATTCCATACTGTTGCACCTATTTTGATGACCTGATATTTGTTGTGTTTACGTTGTACAGCCCTCCGAAGGCGGGTAATCTGCTGAATCTGTTTCCACACCCGCTGCAACCGGCGACTTAATGCCTCAGAGCTCACGATTGCTGTATAATCACTTTCTCATACCTTACCACTTCTATTTCACAGTCGAAAGCTGGCGGCTTCAGAAACTGCCAGTATGTCTACCTTAAAAATAAATCATCCAGTTTTTATCGGACGCAGGCACCTATACGCGGTTAGACAGGCGATCGTGCCTGTACTGCAAAGATGCGAGCGCTACAGGCTCTTTTTTTTTGCATTTAATGTAACGTCAAAGACTAACGTTAGTGCTTCTGTCAACGGGTCAGCGTCTAAAGCGAAAGCTTCGTTCGGTTGCAGTGGTTACATGTTCCGCATACTGTCGACCAGATGGATGGCACACCCACGTGTGAGATTTATTCGCCAATAGGAATGAAAGAAAAAAAAACGCAGTAATCTTCGAAGCTTTTTAATTTTCGTTTCGCTTCCTTTCGTTCCCTTGTTGAATGCTGTGCTTGACTTCTGCGGGATTTCCGAAAACAAGTGCTAGTAAAAAATTGCATTCCGGTCGATGCTCCTGTACGAACGGGCGTCGTTTTGAATTGGTATTCGGTACTAACAGTAGCTTAGTACGAATTTCTTCGTTCCCGGAATTTTAAAATTCCGAGCAATTAGCTTTTGCGATAACGAGCGCGTGGAGGTGTATGTATATATGCTTTTACGCGCTCACTGCGTAAGTGGCGCTGAAGAAACCTCTCTCCCATAGCGCGTCCGATAGACTCACTTTGCTTGTACGGTTGACTGGGGAGCGTTTGAATAAATTGCACATACATCATTGATCTCTCGGCGGCCAACATTGGCGGGCGATTCACTGGCGGAGTGCCAGTAGACGCAATGGCGCCGCATACACAGAGGAGCCTTATTCTCCTGGACGCGGCGAATATATATATGTATGTATGTATATATCACACGTGTCCATTCTTCTGCAACTTGTACTGTCATGGCGACCGTGAACCGCGGAGCAAGATCCTTGCACGTCTATATGAACGTCCTTTATTGAGCGTTGAGTATAAGAGTACTTATTTACCCAGATGAGGAGCAACCACCAGCTGAGACGTTCGGGTGCTTTTGCAGTACCTGCGCTTAACACGGCACGTGTGCTTGGCTGATGCCAAGGGCACTGTACTAAGAGTAACATTAGTCGTTTTAAGGACGTTCTGGCGCGAACGCCAAAAAGCTACATCTTTATTGCTGTCGACTCAGCTTTCGAAAAACATTTTGATACAATCGTATACTATTCAAGTGCTGTCTAAGCTCAGACCTTGGAATGAAAAAAAAGTAAATAAAAAGACATCACAGATGTGTGCCAATCTGACAACTGATACATACAAGACAGCGAAGATGTATGAACGACTTGTCACACCCTCCGGAAGTACCATTGGTGTCGGCTTACTAGGCTTACGGCCTCGATCGAACGCAACTGGCCAACACCACGTACCTAGATAGCACAAGGCATGCTCACTCCGATTCATGACGTCATGCTACCTGGTCCGAAATTTCCATTGCCAAGGCTGTCGTGACGAAAGCGGTGATGTCAAAATCACTACGTCTTACTCGGGAGCATCCCCATAAGATTCTGTGGCAGTTGGGCCAGGTAGCATGACGTCATGGATCTGAGTGAACAGGCCTTGTGCTGTCCAGGTGGTGTTGAACTGGCATGGCCGTAGCTGCCGCACAGTCTGCATTGCAGCACCACGACATCCCCCTTTCACTGCCACAGCCGTACAAACCCCTGGCTGACCTCCAACGTCGAGCCGGTATATTAGGCACGTGCGATAAAAATATTACGGATTTCTGGTAAAAAAAAAAAAAATCAGAGTCCTTCCCCTGTCGAGAAAATGGGGGTATGCGAAGCTTGTGGCAAGACAATGCTGTCGCAGGCGTTCCGCTTTGTTTGCCCTAAACAGAGGGTCGGCGGCTCTTCGTTGACGTTTAGCCTTATCATCGCGCTCCCGCAACTCGGGGTCCGCGGCCCTTCGCTGGCGTTTCGCCTGGACTTCGGAAGCCCTCACGCTAGAATCGGACGACAAGCTTCGCTTACCCCCATTTTCTCGACAGGGGAAGGGCTGGTGATTTTGTCTCTTTGGGTCCCACGTGTGACAAGGGTAGTTCAAGGGCGCGTTACAGGTCCCCGAGCCCACAGGGGTATGTGCGATTGAGCTCGGACCCTTTCTGCACTATCACCAGGATCGGCCTACTTTTCAGCGTGACACCACCACCACCACCGCTGACACTTGTGAGCGCATAAAGCTTCGCTTAAAAAGCTGTGCGTATTCGTTGTCTACTCGAATGAGATGTAATTAAGGTAGCTTTCGTTTTATAATCACTGATCATTCAAAGCAATGACGGGGCTCCGACACAGTTTGCGTTGCATTTATATGTGATACCGCCCGGCGTGGTTTCTTTGGCGTTGCACTGCTAAGCACGAGGTGGCACGATGCCACATTTCGATGGGGGCGAAATGCAAGAACGCCCGTGTACCGGGTGGTCAACGTTGATCCAGCGAGTCCCTCCCTACCACGTGCCTCATAATCAGATCGTAGTTTTGGCACGTAAGACGCAAAAATGTAAAAAAAATACATATTTCATATCGACCACGCCGTAGTACGCCGGCCTTCATAGCTCTACGAAAACCGTTGCGGAACTCCCCTTAACAGCTTCGCTGTAATAAGTTACATTAAATTCCGGGTTCTTACGTGCCAAAACCACGATCTGATTATGAGGCACGCCGTAATGAGGAATTACCGATAAATTTTGACCACTTCGTGTTCTTTAACGTGACCCCAATGCATCGCATACACAAGTGTTTTTTGCATTCCGCTGCCATCTAAATGCGGCCGCCGCGGCCCGGATCGAAATCGCGACCTCGTGCTCAGCGTCGCAACGCCATAACCACTTAGCTACATGTGGCGAGTCTCAGCCCCGGGATTGCAGCCCCTCGCTCCTAGATCCTGTCTATTAGCACAAGTCTTTAAATAAATAAAAAATCACCGCCGATTACGATACTCCCTAATGCGAAATTTGAGCGCAGCTGTATACGTGTTTTCATTTCGCGATATATATATATATATATATAAGCTGGCGCGGACAATATGTCTCTTTTGGTACGTTGCAAACGGAGCGAAGTGTGGCGCGACTGCCTCGCTAATCGGGAGATGAGAGGCAATGCGTGGGTAAGGCATGGGCGCGATTCACAGTAGCCGCTGGAGACAGACCTCCGCTCATGCAGCGCTTTGTTTCTATATACGGTATCGGTGGCGTCATCGGTGAACAGACGACGTGCGCTACTCTGGCGCCATCTCGTAGCATCGTCGCCGCAGAGCCCGTCTTGCGCGGCACTACGCTTTTCTTCTCACGCTTTTGCCATACCCTCCTCCTCCGTTTTCCGCCTCACGGTTCCGCTGCACCCTCCACCTCCGTTTTTCCCCTCGCACTCTCTTCGCTATCGCCGTCTTTCATCCGCGCTCCGCGTTCGTTATTTCTTCCTTCGCTGTGCTCGTTCGCTCGGTTACGAGGAACGCCGAGGGACGACGCCGACGCTCGCCGCAGGAACGGGCCCCTAAGAGCTGCGCTCTAAAAAATCTAGGGCAGCACATGTTATTTAACTGCTCGCTTAATGTCACTAGAGGCGGACACTAGACATTCAATTCACGGCATTCGAAAATCGGCCGTTTTACTTAGAGCCATCTTGGGGCTCTAAAGTCTACCGTATAGTCCTCAAGTAGGCGACGTAGTTTATAGCGTGAGACTGTTTTGTTAGCAGAGACATTATTTTAATGCCCTGGTTTGTGGGTCACTACCACTGGATCGGTGTTGTTGCGAAACTTTTATTTTTTGTTAACTTTATCTTTGTAAATCTGTCGAACAGTGCGATGCGGAGTTTAATTTTGCGATTTAGTGTAGTGCGTTTGCCAAGTCGTGGTGTCACAGTCGTATGAGGCAGTCCTGTGCACCATAAACTAACAAGCAATAAGATCTTCAAAAGTTGATGTATGTTTGCCTGTGCGCTCGCGTGTGCGTATGAGCGGGTGTGTGTGCATGTGTGTGCGTGTTGATTTTCTCCTCCGTTCACCCTTGTCATGTGGTGGAAGAATGTGACAGGCGCAGTCTCCCCAGCTAACATGAAACTATCCCTCTCTACGATTCGACTCGAACACGCGCATCCATGGCAATGAAAATCATCTGCGGGCAAGCGCACAAAATAAAAAGAAGTCGAATGGATGGTGGTATTGTGGTAGTGATGACGTGTCCTTTATTTAGGTCCTTAGCGCATGCATGACCTAATCGACCCAAAGTCGTGAAGTTCGTATCTCTCGCTCTCTCGGTGCGCGCTTCGAAGGAGGTAATTTGTATTCTACTTGCGGCCTCGCGACGGCGTTTCGTCTCGACAGGTACTTGAGTGATGTCTGAGGAAAACGACGTGGAACAGGCGACGCGTTTACGTTCCTTGTGAATCTGACGCGTGAAAAACAGCGTCCGCTCCTCTTTTTTTTGCTTGGTTCCTCGGACTTGGACTATTGCGTGTTTCGACACAAGTCCGGTTTGTTGGGAAGGCACGCTGCTCTGCACCACGAAAATAGTTTGGCGTAGATTTGCGAGAGGAATGGTCGCTTCGGCATACAAACGTTCGCTGGCACTTTGTAATTATGCTGCTCTCTTTATTAAACTCACCGTATATATTCATATTCATCTAGAGAAACAAAAATACTGTTTTTCTAGACAACGTTCAAATAGAACTTCGAAGAAATAGCTCGCCGAAATGTCGCGAAAAATTACGCATATAAACAGGGTGTTTCATTTTAGCTGCACCAATTTTTTAAAAATTGCCTGTGGCAGATAGCACAATTATAATCCTTGATCCTAACTACTGGATGAGGCGGCCATTAATTCCACGAGAAATCGAAATGCATAAATAAATAATTAACGTAATTACGCTAATTAACCATTTAATTAATTATTTTACGGCACATCTTTCAATTTACGAATTATAGCTGCAGAGTTCGCAAGGCGTATCCACTTGGAACGAATTCTCAGGGCTGAACCAGTTTCGAGATACTAATTTTCAAGGTGTCCGACGACATGCATTGGTGTTCCAGTTACTTTTGTGCTTCAATTCATAAAACAGTGTTTTCCTCAAAAAGTTAACTGGAACGCCCATGCATTTCGTCGGACACTTTGAAAATTAATATCTCGAAACTGGTCCAGTCCTGAGAATTCGATCCAAGTGGGTATGCCTAGCGAACTCTGCGGCTATAATTCGTAGATTGAAAGCTGTGCCGTAAAATAATTAATTAAAAGTTAATTAGCGTAGTTATGTTAATTATTCAATTAGGCACTTTGATTTCTCGTTTAAGTAATGGCCGTCTCATCAAGTAGTCTAGATCAAAAATTTTTAAAAATTTGGTGCAGCTAAGATGAAACACCCTGTATTTATTTTTCAATTTCTCTAGACAATGTTACAGCCGTACTACAACATAGATCTCAGATATAAAATGGACGTGGCAAAAACACATAGGGCATATCATATGTGTTTAATTATGGGCACTATTTGAATAATAATTTGCGCGTAGTCAATAAATTCTTAAGTTACATCTTAGGGGCCTCTGGATCAGCACACACACGCATACGCACATACGAAGAATCACAATGTCAGCATGCATCACGTACGATCTAGATCTTGGGTGTTAAAATCGAAGACAGTCGTCTGATAAGATCACTCCACTGATATCTTTGTTCCGTATACAGACATTACCAATGCAGTGCGCTTAGAACGTCGCACAAACTAAAGCAACGGAACTAACTGGCCATATTTTCAAAAAGTCGTGACGACGAGGCCCGTATTCGCGGAAAAGTTCTAGCGCTAATACTAGTCGCAAAAGGAAGGGCGAGACAATCGTATTAGAGCGCAGCTCTCAGGCGTCCGTTCCTGCGTTGAGCGTCAGCGTAACCAAGCGAACGAACGAGAATGAAAGACGGAGAGAGCGAAGAGAGTGCGAGAAGGAAAGTGGAGTGGGAGGGTGCAGCGGGACATGAGGAGGAAAGCGGAGGAAGAGAGTATGGCGAAATGCTGAGGAGGAAAGCAGAGTGCAGCGCAAGACCTGTTGTGCGGCGAGATCGCTATGCATGACGCCAGGGTAGTGCGTGTCGGCGATGATGCCATCGATAAGGAATGCGGCGAGCGCATCCTTCCTTCCTCCATGCCATATATGGAAACAAAGCGCTGCATGAGTGGAGGTCTGTCTGTGAATCGCGCCCGCGCGCCAAGCAGGCGCTGCCTCACGATATCCCGATTATCGAGGAACTTCGCTCCGTTTACAACGTGCCGCACGAGACAGATTGTCCGCGCCAGCCAATATATCTTGAAATGGAAACACGTATAGAGCTGCGCTAAAATTTCGCGTTAGAGAGTATCGTAATCATCGGTGAATTTTGTTGAACATAGTTTTATGGAAGGCGATGGGGCAGTGCAAAATAACGCTTATGCATAATATATTAGCTTCGTGAACGCGACCCCAGATGTACATGAAAGCGTGAGAGCGCTTGATTTATCCGGCATGCAACTATAGGCCCGCCTGTAGTTAGTGTTTTATGGCGTCGTCGAGAATCACAACAACGTGATGTACGTACATCCTCTACAAATGTACAATGGTCAGTCTATCGTTCACGCGGAAATAGCCGGCTGATCTTTAGGTTTGTGCGACAGGGTTCATGCGTCTTACTGCAAAAGTTTTCGGAGCGCGCGCTGTAGCCGCAAACAAAACAAAGCTATGCAGAACAGAACGAAAAGACAACGAGATTTCCTCGCAGCCAACGCATGTACACCCCGGATCTGCGGAGTGCAATCCATGACTTACACCCACAACAACCGTGTTTCACATATCCCCATGGATGTGTAGAGAAGCCGCGAGCAGCTTTTTTCCGCAGATGCCATGCTCTGAAAACTTCGGTTCAGTGCAGTCGTTGAATGGGTGCTGAAACACTCTGGTCGAGTCTTTCCGGTGTGTAAATCGTTCGTAGCCTTCCGTCGCTTCCGTAGCGTCAGGATGATTTGCTTCGAGTAAATTTAATCCGGTGACTACATTCATTCTTGTGCTGTGAAGGGTCCTGCACGCCCCAGGTTGTAGGTCGAGAACAGAGTCGCCTCTTCGGGTGACCTGAAGAGACGTTGAAACGTTTGGTTGAGTGACGATTGAGAAACTTTTAGAGTATCGGCAAAAAAAAAAATAAAAAATAAAAAAGCGGGAAGAAGAATGAGCCCGGTCGTTAGAGGCATAAGTAACTTTACAATATAGATGTTTTAATGAAGAGAAATAATGTAAAATGGAGATAGACAAAGTGCTGCACTGCAATAGATGTAGCAAAACCTGGATTTCTCGGGGCTAGGGATGGAGCAAGGAAAGCTTAGGAGAGAGCATCGCGCAACGTGATTCAAACCAAAATGTATCTGCCCAACACGTAATGGTCACTGCAGAGCGCGCGGTATACGTATTAGTGCTCCCGCTCTGCAGACGAGCTATGGCAGTGCAGCCGAACAAGTGTACATCGATTAAAAAATACCGGCAACCAAACGTTGTCGGTCAATACGCTTTGTCTCAGAGGTCACGTGTTGGGCCGATGAGAATGGCTTCAGGGAGAGTTCGCTTGCCAAGGCTGGCTGCATGACGTAATGAGCTCTCCTTATGTATTTCGTTCCTCCACGACCGTGAGTGACTATTTGTCACCACCCCGTTTCAAGGAGGATGCTGTGAAATATAATAATCATAATCGGATTCAAATAAACTCCTCGGCGAGTTTGGGGCTAAATTTCCGCTGCTATTACACTGGTATTACCGGTACTCTTGCCGTGTAGACCAAGGAATGGGAGTGGATGCGTGTTTTGCTATCAACTCCCCATCGCAGGAGAGAGAGAGAGAGATGCATTATCTAAATTTTGTCTTATTTTTTTTTTTTTTTTAGTTAGGAAGGGGGCCCATGGTCCACTGCCTCCCTGCCGCTCCGCATTGGGCTTGGCCCGACCTGGTGCGTCAGTGTAAAGTTCAGTTTTCAGGTCGCTCTTAACCTGGTCACGTGTCGAAGCGCTTCCTCTTCGTATGTAGCCATGTAGCACTGGTCCTGATCACTGGAGGCTGTGGTCGGCCACTACGGATGAGGTGGGAGGGCAAGTTGGTAGAAGAAGGGAGTGAGGGCGGGTGTTCAGGTGGGAACGTCCATAGGATGTGGGACACACACAGTGGATGTGTAGCTGAGGGTATTCGGTGGCAAGGTTACACAGGAGACAAAGTCGCGCAGGAGTGGGCAGTGTGTTCGTTTGTGCCTGTCGCATGAGTGTTCCTTGGCTTCGTGGGAATTCGGGAGCTAGGGGTGAGGAAACCCGCTTAGACAGTCTGTAAGGCTTTAGAGTGGGATCATGCGGGTTGCTGCATAATGTGGCTAGTGCCTGAGACGCTGGGAATCTGGAAGAGAATTTCTCGGGCGAGCTTTGTTCACACTTTCGTTGCCCAGCATCCCAGTACGGCCTGGAATCCATACTACATCTACGGGGGGCATCGCAGTTATCGCCAAAGGATATTATTGAAGCCAAATGGTCCATCCAAAGCAGGTTTAAACCGAATAGAATATAAACGTTTCATGTTAACGATTTTGTGGCTGCCAAAACTCTTTTTTTTCCCAACAGCTAAGTCGAATATAATTGGTCACTGCAGTAATATCTCTACGTCCTCTCATAGTTAAACACTGCCCCGTTAACCCAATATTCCGTAAAGGGGAATACGTTACGCGGGCAGGCTAAAACGCTATAATAATCCTATCGCGTTTCTTCCGTGCTACGTAAAATATCGCGGCCCTATGCATTTGTCGAACCGATCTTGAAATGTCCTGTTAAAGCAGGTGTCAGCGTTTCAATTCTTCTCAGGTTTCCGTCGCTCTCAGACCGAATCCTCCATCTCTCGGTTTTCCTTGTATTCAAGGCGACGGAGCACGATCTCAGGCTCGTTGGCGAGAGAGACAGGAAGACGGTGCGGCGTGGATACACGTGACTGGCCAAGCATCGCGCAAGCTGCACGTGTTTAACCGGATTCCCCTTTGTACGACGATCCATTGCGCCTGGCTTACGATGACGAGATGAGTGGTGGTGGGAAAGCACTGGGACATAAACACCCATAAAAAAAATGAAGGAACAACAGGTCAAGTCTTATGGGATGTCGGCAAGAAATCAGGTGAACGCGGAAGCTACGAGAGGGATGAACATATTCAAGGCATGGAGGCGTAATTCGTTATGTGCCATGCGTAGAGCTATAAGTACAATTCGAATGTGTGCTATAGCGACAGATTGCGAAGCAGCGATTGGTGAATACGAACAAGTGCAGGAGGCATGAGTTGAAGGATGGAAGGAGAAAACGTGCAAAGGCCGAACTGGTGGCAAAATTTTGTTTGTGCTCTGTGGCAACGGAAGAGAAATGGTTTTTGATGTTACCATGCCAGTTTGAACGTTCCTCAATGACTCAAATCTGTACCAACGAATACGTCAGTTATGTGTCGGCGCAATAAGTCTTCAGCTGTAAATCAGCGCTGGTAGTGTTTGCATTGTGTGATTCTTTCTGTCGTTGTCTTATTTGCGTCAAAAGCCTTCGTTTACAGACTTCACTCGAAGTGGGCGGAATACATACATATACTGGCTGCCCCAGCTAACGTTAGCGAAGGTGTTACAATAAAAATAAAATAAGGAAATAAATAAATGGTGCAAGATATGAACCTATAGCTGACGACCGAACAACGTAGGGCTTATAACCGTATCTTGCCCCATGTGTTTCCTTTTCTTCTTTCTTTCTTCTAACAACCTGGCTAACGTTAGCTGGGACGCTGTACATATACAAACAGGAAGGCTTCTGCTGCGTTGAAGGAAACTGCAGCGTCAGCGAATGATGTTTCAAATCTCTCGGGGTATATAGTACCCACAAGTCTCGACATTTAGCGCAATTTTAGTCCAACAGTTATGACTGCTCAAAAAACTGGCATTGTGAACGCCAGCACGAAGCTCGACGCTAAAGGAGCCGCTCAAGTGATGCATTTCCAACGTATTTTTGCCGCGTCAATGCCCGACATCGCCCGGCGTCGGCGCATCTATTTCACGCCGCACGATATCCACACCATAACTAATGTCGAGGTGCCTACTATTGGGTGTTGGCTTTCATTATTATCCCCATAGAACAAATTTCAGCAGCAAATACGGCGCTGTCGCTGGGCGTTGAAAAAAGTAAGCGCCGATGGGGGAGTGTCACGCGGAATAAACGGCAGAAATATGTCGCATGTCGTTACCACGTTTTAGATAGTGTGTCGCAGCAACAGAAACAACGTTACAACAGTGGGCGTGGCCAGCTAGCGTGAACGTGGACCTACGATCTTTTAAAACAATGAAGACTTGCGCACTAACCTTTCTTCAGTATAGGTGTAATGGCTAGCACGACACATAGGCGCTCCTTTTTCACATTGAGCAGTAAAATTATGCAATTATGAGCAGTGGGAGGAAAAACACACGTTGTTCCGTCTATTCGTAAACTATATACACTGCACACAAACGTGCGGACACATGTGGTATACACAGCTCAAAATGCAGCGAACCATCTACTTTGCTTAGGCGTGTTCCTGTTCGCCGGGAATAAAAAATCGCAGTTTCGCCCGAAAGCCGAAGCATCCATTGCGATAGCAAATTAGTAGACAGCTATACGAAGTAAGGATAGTAGCTTATCGGCCGTATAAACGTGTAAGCATTCTCTTACTAAATTAACGGGCATGGGGTCACGCGCGCAGAAGCAAACATGAACACATCTCACTCGACGACCGCGGAAGCTCGCTGTCAAAACGCTGGAGTGAGGAAGCGCGGCAGCTTCTTCGAGTGAATTGACCTTCGTGCTGCCTCTCGCTTAAACGCGAACTAAGCGGCGAAAGCACAGCGCACATAGATCGCTTTCAAGATAGGGCCCGCGCGGCCGCGCCACACGCAGCAGCCACCGAGGTACAAAGCCCCCCCCCCCCCCCCCCCCCCCCGGTTCCACCGTTACTAGATTACTTTGACATTTTGCAAACTCCGCCGGGATGCAGCGGCAAAACGTGGCCCCCTTCAGCTCCCGCTCGCGAGGTGGCGCTTCCGCCGCGATTGGCCCGGTCGCATCATCGTTACGGAGCCTGCGCGCAGCGTTAAACGCAATTTACGCAGTTAATTCTGTGTGAGGGGATTTATTTCCGAGATTGTGAGCAAACGTTATTTCAAGTGTACAACTAGAGTATCGTCTGAGCCACTAGAGTGATGCGACACGGCAGAGATGTGACTAAGGTGCCTCAATCTAGCAATATATAGTGCTATGCGGGACTCCTATCCATTCAGCTGTGAAGATTAACGGGTTCAAGTTCTTTTTAATTCAGTTCTATATAAGATTACGTGTTTACGGTGAGCCACGTAACATAGGTATCTGATGCTGCCGAAAATATTGAAACCTAAAGCCTAGAACCACTCGTCTGTTCGACAACACTCAATGCTAGGATACGCGTTTATTAAAAGCGAGATACCGAAGTACTTCAGTGAAAGCTCGCCGTTTTTAAGGCTACAAGCGCGAAAAACTACGAGAACAATTTATGAAGGTGAAAGCCTTAGATGGGCCGAAAAATCCAACGTCCGGTGTTAAGGCACCAAACTTCATGGTGCCACCAACAAATGTCGTGGTTTCGAGTGCGTTAATTAACTCTACCTTAATTAAGATAAAGTTAATTAAGACACTCGAACCCGCGACTTTTGGTGTTGCTCAAAGTGAAGGCACTCGAACCCTCTTCCTTTGATGTTAATTAGGACACATTTAATTAAGATCGTTAATTAAGGCACTCGAAACCACGACCTTCCGTGTTAAGGCACATTTCATTAAAATACAGTTAATTAATCCACTCAAACCCACGACTTTTGGTGTTAATTAGGGAGTACATTAAGGCACACTTAATGTAAAGTTAATTAAGCACTCGAACCCACGACCTGTGGGAAAGAACAATAGGAAGTAACGGCACGTGAAAGGTGGTCAAAATTAACCCGGAGTCCCCCACTACGGCGCGCCTCATAACAATATCGTGATTTTGGCACATAAAACCCCAGAATTTCATTCAAATTTCTTTTAATTAACAACGCATTCGAATGAGAATATCAATGAATCTCATGAATTTCTCGTGAGCGTGCTCGCTTTCGCATTCATTCTCTTTAGCGTATGCTAAAGTGACTGTCAACTTTTTGAGCAATGCATGCTATACCTATACCTATACCTTCGGAAAAGTACCGCCATTTCTCATCATCGTCACCCATCATGCGCCTCTTTCTTCCCTCTTTATTTCCCTCTTCTCCTTCCCCCAACGCAGAGTAGCTGGCTAGAGGAATTTACCCCAGGCCGACCTCTCTGCATTTCGCATCATTAAACTTATCTCTCTCTCTTGAGCAATGCAACAAACATAAACTGGGAATCACTTTTCAAGAGTTAGTTACAAAAGACGTGCTTTTTTTTATTGCTACAGCCATCTTTTTTTTTTCTCTCTAATCGATGGTTAAAATCTTGGGAGAAAAAGTGCATTCTTGTCACAAGTTGGAGCGGGAGCACACGCCGCACGAGCTGCGTCGATAGCTCTCGCTGGGACTTATAGGAATAGCGATCACTGCGCAACACACTTGAAGGCAACGTTACTAAATTTGATGAAGGCAACGAAGAAACACTCGGCACAAGACCACGCCTGCGTTGACTTTGCCAGCGTGGGGGTCGAGAAGCCGGAGGCATCACCGACACCGCCGTCAGACCGGTCAAACGGCGACGAACGCGCCCCCGCTCGGCGGTAAAGGAAAGGGTGACATCCGCTGTGCCGGTATAGTGCCTAGAATATACTTACTTAGTATATTCTAGGCACTATAGTGCCGGAGTTTGCAAACTGAGAGAGGTAATCTAGTAACGTTGCCCCGGTTCCTTGTGCGCGACGGATGACGGCACGCTTCCTCCCTGCTTTCCTCCCTTGCGCGCGCGAGATTGAGCCGCCATCGTCGGCTCACCTTCGCACGCTTTCACTCACCCATACAGCAAACGGTGCGCGGCGACAACGTTATTGCCCTTGGACTTTATACGGAAAATCACGGCGACGACGACGACAGAAATGCGCCTGGAGTGTCCATGTACTTGCTATCGCAATAAAAAAGTTGTCGCAGTTTCACCTGAAAGGCTAAGCATCAATTGCGATAGCAAATTTGTAGAGAGCTATACGGAGTAATGATATTAGCTTTATCAGCTGTATAAACTTGTACATGCAGCAGCACCGGCAACACGCAGAACTGTTGTCGACGCCGTCGGCGTTTTGCCCGCGTTCGCTCAAAATGCGTGCGGCGTTGGTGACTGTTGCCGGAGCCTCAGATATAAATAGGCACTTGGTGCCGCAGCTAAACGTCGCCTCCCTTCCCTCCCCCCCCCCTCCCCCACGGCCTCTCGTGCGTCGGAAGAAGGCGCGTTTGCTCTACATATATGGTGATTGTAAAGGAGGAAAGAGACGCCTACTTCTGCAGCCCTTAAGGGAGCACGGCGCAGAACGCGCGTTTGTTCTCCGCCGTGCGTTCACTCCCCGTGAAAGCCGCGCCCCTCGCGCCCTTTCACTCGCACATACAGCGTTCGGCGCGCGGCGACGATTTCATCTCCATTGACGTCATACGGAACCTCACGGCGACGGCGACGGCGACGGCCGACGGCAGAAATCTGCTTTTGAGTGCCCATATAATTGCTATCGCAATAAAAGTGTGCCGCTTATTGACGCAATCTGGGATATTAATTCGTGTTCCTTAATGAGGGCGTGCCCTAGGAGCGACCACTCAATTCTCTTCCAGCGGCACTGCCTCAAACCCCGTGCTCTCGGAGGCATCGTATGGACCGGATGGTATGCTTGAAAACTTGCTACAGTATGTCATTTCATATGTACAACGGTGTGGTTGTCTGAAACGAGGGTCTGAAAAAATGCTTGACACAGATTCCGATTCAGGATTTGGTACCTGGGAACCCTAAAGTCCCTATACCTTCGGAAAAGTACCGCCATCCTTTGAACAACGCCACTTCTGTCTCTCCTGTATATCCGATTGGACGATGATAGCACTTCTTATATATTGTTACGGCGCGAGACAAACGGTGTTTATTGAACAGGCCTCAGGGCGAGCCTCGGACGAGCAAGAAACGTTCTCTTCCTCGTCTTCCGCTCACACTCCTCCTCTTCTACTAATGCGGCTACATTGACTGTAATATTCCTCCCCTCCTAGACGAAGCCCGCCGGGCAAGTCAGCTAAGTTCTCGGTGTGAAGGGCTTGAGACGAGCGACATGCACAACCTCAGTCTTGGCGGAGCGCCGTCCAGTTGCGGTGAGATGCGCCAGTCGATAATTCACTTCACTGAGCTAGTCAACAATAACGTACGGGCCAGTATAGTTGGCAAGAAGTTTCTGACACAGGCCACGTTTGCGCACCGGACACCATAGCCAGACTAGATTCCCCTGGAGAATAGGTGACATCCCGATGGTGCCTGTCGTACCGTGCTTTTGGCCGGTCTTGCGAAGCCAGAGTACGTATGCGGGCCAAGCGTCGAGTTTCTTCAGCGAGACACAGAGTCTCGGCGATGGTGAGATCGTCGTGGGTGGAGAAAGAAAATATGGTGTCCAGTGTGTGACGCGGCGGACGAGCGTAGAGTAGGAAAAACGGGCTGTAGCCAGTAGTCTCGTGCTTTGCTGTGTTAAAAGCGTATGTAATGAATGGCAAAATGTCGTCCCAGTTTTTATGGTCCGATGCGACGTACATGGACAACATGGTCACCAGTGTGCGGTTGGTACGCTCGGTCAGCCCATTTGTTTGCGGGTGATACGGTGTCGAGTGGCGAAAGCTGGAAGCGCATAATCGAAGAAGCTCTTCCACGACGTCTGCAGTAAACTGGCGGCCGCGGTCACTGATGATTACTCGAGGAGGGCCGTGACGGAGAATGATCGAATGCAGGAGGAAAAAGGAAACTTGGCTGGCGGTGACAGATGGCAAAGCAGCCATCTCGCAGTACCGGGTCAGATGGTCGGCACATACGATGATCCAACGGTTCCCTTTCGATGAGCGGGGAAAGGGACCCATGAGATCAATTCCAACTTGCTCGAAAGGAGAGCTCGGAGGCGTCAGTGGTTGTAGGAGGCCGGCTGGCGTCGTAGTTAGGTGTTTGTGGGCCTGACACTGAGCGCAACTGGCCACATACATTTCAGTCGACCGACGCATTCGGGGACAGTAAAACCGTTCTTGGGCACGATGAAGTGTACGCGCTGCTCCGAGATGTCCGGAGGTAGGATCGTCGTGCATAACCTGCAGAATAGAGGAGCGTAGCTTCTCCGGAACTACAAGAAGGAAGCGGGCACCAGTGGTTGCGAAATTCCTCTTGTACAGTAGGCAATCACGAACACAATATCCTCGGCTTGTTGTGGAGTCATGCGCGTTGAAAAGTGGCTCTAAGCTGAAGTCTTCTCGCTGCTCCTTCTCGAAGGTCTCTTTATCAGGAAATGCAGGTGCCAAAGAAGCAATCAAATGATCAAAGTTATCGGCATCACAAAGAGTGGCGTTTAGCGGCATTCGCGAAAGGCAGTCAGCATCAGCGTGTCGGCGACCCCTCTTATATGAAACTGTGAAGTTGTACTCCTGGAGACGTAGAGCCCAGCGCGCGAGTCGACCAGAGGGATCACGAAGATTGACAAGCCAACACAACGAATGATGATGTGTGACGATTGTGAATGGGCGTCCATACACGTACGAGCGAAAACGTTGCACAGCAAAAATGACCGCTAGGCATTCCTGCTCCGTAATGGTGTAATTGCGTTCAGGCTTACTTAACGTACGACTCGCATAAGCAATGACATGCTCGTTCCGGCCGCATCGCTGAACGAGGACTCCACCGACCTCCACGCCACTCGCATCGGTGTGGATCTCTGTTGGTGCAGCTGGGTCGAAATGCCGAAGGATGGGACCCGTCGTCAGTAAGAACTTCATTTGACGAAAAGATGCGTCGCACTCGTGAGTCCACTCAAAAACGGCGTCCTTATGCAGAAGACAAGTCAGGGGATAGGCGACATCGGCAAAAGCAGGTATAAATTGGCGGAAATAAGAGCAGAGGCCTAGGAAACTACGAAGCTCTTTAACAGACCGAGGAGGCTTAAACGCTTCAACAGCTGCTGTCTTTTGTGGATCAGGACTGATACCATCCTTGTCTACAAGATGGCCAAGCACCAATGTCTGCCGCTCACCGAAGTGACATTTCTTAGAATTGAGCACTAGGCCGGCGTTTTCGATGCAGTCTAAGACGACTTCCAGGCGCCTGTTGTGCTCTTCCAAAGATGACAACGTCGTCTAGGTAACACATGCAAATATGCCATTTGAGGCCTCGAAGAATGGTGTCCATAAATCTTTCGAAAGTCGCGGGTGCATTGCAAAGCCCAAACGGCATGACGTTGAACTCAAAAAGGCCATCCGGGGTTTTAAAGGCCGTTTTTTCTTTATCCGCCGGGTGCATTGGGATTTGCCAGTACCCCGATGCAAATCTACAGAAGAAAAGTAGGATGCTCAATGAAGGCAATCCAATGCGTCATCAATCCTTGGAAGAGGGTAAACGTCTTTCTTGGTAATTGAATTGAGACGGCGGTAGTCCACACAAAATCTCCAAGTATCGTCTTTCTTTTTCACAAGTATAACTGGAGCAGCCCACGGACTAGATGATTCCTGAATTACTCCTTTCTGTAGCATTTCGTGAACCTGTTTGTCGATAACCTGGCGCTCTGACGGTGACACTCTATAGATAGGGTTTCTGTCGAACAGGCTGTGCCGACCCCGTGTTAATTCTGTGCTTGGTTCGAGACGCAGGAATGGACGGCGCGTTATCCCCCTGGGCGAAGTCGAAGATGCTTAAGTGTTTAGTCAGGACGTTCACTAATGTACGGCGCTCGTCCATGCTGATTGACTTGCTGATCATGGGCAGAATCTTCGAGTCTTCTGAGCAGACGTCAACTCGAGCATCTGCGAGCACGGCGACTGGCGTCGATCTGTGCTCTTTGAAGGAAGCAAGCTTCATGCCAGCAGGTACCACTGCGTTTTCGCCTGAAGGGTTGACAACCCATAATTTGGAGCGCCGCTGAGCAACAGACACAAGACAATGTGGCAGAAAGATATTCTTCTTCATGCACGGTAAATACGCCGGCTCTACTGTGGCGTCGAAGGCCCGATGAGTGGCAGTAGCGCAGCCCACCGGCACACACACAGCTGACAAAGCAGGCACGAGAGTGTCCTCACAGGCATGAAATGCGCCATCCTCGTTTGGAGCATCCTGCATGTCATCACTCACACACATCTCCCCTGTTCGGCAATCAACGGTGGCACCGCACATCTGTAGGAAATCAATACCTAATATAATATCGTGTGAGAAACGGGGGAGGATTGTAAATTCAGTCGTGAAAACTCTACCACCCAGCTTGTGCAGTGCAAAAACCAACAGGCCGCAACAAATCCCCCCGCTCACGCCACAAAATGTTGCCACTTGGTTCCATTGATATATATATATATATTTTTTCCCCGCCTCAGAGCCATGTCGAAAGTCACTCTGCGCAGTCGCCGTCGCCGGCGGCGGCGGCGGCGCGCGCCCGGCCCGAAAGCTTCAACGGGGGCTTTCGAGGGGCGCCACCGTTGACTTGCTTTCGCAAGCGAAACGTAAAGAAAAAAAAAAAACGTTTTAGGAGAGGAAACGGCGGAGGAGAGAGTATATGGTGGTACCTTTCCTATATAGGGATTTTAGGGAACCCCTGTATTTGTGTGCGATTTACTGTGCTTCGCGTGTTACACCGATTGCTGTTATGGAGAGTTCCGAGCTATACTTGCGCAGCACTTGCGCTATCGTTGTCGACGCTGTGCTATTAAAAAAAAGAAAAAAAAAGAAAAAGAAATGACGTCATTCCCGATCGATATTGAACAAAAGTTCTTTTTGTAGTAGTAAAAACAGGCTAAAATACCTACGCCGAAGACAGAATTTCATGGTGTCGTGAAAATCCTGCATATTTAGCGGATTTTTCGCAGACACATTTCGACCAAAAAACGCACAGCTATATTGCTTGAGCTGCTATAGTGGCTTTGCAAGAAGGCATGCAACAAGCTGGCTGTCCTGCGAAGTGTGTTAACTCCATTGGGCGTTTTTGAGAGATGTGCGTGGCGGATGCCATTGTTCACGCGGCCACTTCGCGCGACTTCTCGTTGTCGCTCGAGATTTCTGCTTATGGCGCAATCGCTGCAACGTAGATGCAGCAGGCCTCCGTCTCCGCTGTATACGTTAGAGCCGCTTGCATTGTGAGCTTCCCTCCCTCCGTCTTGTCGGAGCGCTCCTTACTTGGCGAAGAGGAATTCCTTCGACAATGGTCCTGTTCATTTGTGCGGGTCTCAGCTGGGTGTGTGAAGCCTGTTTTCCGGTCAGCCTGGTTTTGGTAGCCAGTCTTCCCAAATACTTCTAGGTAGTAATATTGTTACGAGGCATCGTGTACGAGCCTTCCATTAAAGGACCGCTGTGCTAGGCGAAGAGGAAGAAGACGGGACAAGCCTCGTGAGATGCTGTCAGCCATTATCTGGTAGCAGCAACCTGTATATATTGTCTCTCCAGTGTACTTGTGAATCCCCGTGACAATTTGGTGGAGGTGCGGGGTACCAGAAGAATCGCTGTACAACGGAGCTCTGCAGTGGTCGTCGAGTCGGGGTCATCATTATGACAGACGAGACCACGACCTCGCCGCCTGCGCCGGCCAGTGCGATGCCTGCACCAGCGCCGATCACAACGTCAACGATCGTCGTTACGCACTAAAGACCCGGGAACGTTCTGCGGTACGGATGAAGTTGACGTCGACGATTGGATTGCCAATTATGAACGCATCAGTGAGATCAATCGTTGGGACCCGACAATGATGCTGGCGAACATGCTGTTTTACCTCAAAGGAACGGCAAAGGTGTGGTTCGATAACCATGAGGCAGAGATTGGAAGTTGGGACACCTTCAAAACAAAACTTAGTGCCTTGTTTGGGAAGCCCATGGGTCGAAAGGCGGCCGCTACGCAAGAGCTATCCATCCGCGCTCAGACGTCCACGGAACCATACATATCCTACATTCAGGACGTCTTGGCTCTTTGCCGTAAAGTGGACATGAACATGACGGAGTCGGACAAGGTTGGTCACGTACTAAAGGGAATCGCAGACGATGCGTTCAACCTATTACTGTGCCGAAATTGTGCGACCGTCGACGCAATTATTGAAGAATGCCGGCGTTTTGAGCAGGCCAAAAGTCGGCGTATTGCGAGGTCATTCGCTCGGCTACCGAACACCACCCCGACGTCATCATGCGCAGATGGACAGGCCTCTCGTCGGCAGTCGTCGCCACCATCAGAAATTACACGAATCGTTCGTCGGGAAATCGAAGCAATTGCTCCTGCTCTCCCCAACAACGGCCACGGCGATTTTCACGTGCCGGCCGTTTCCCTGGTCCAGTCCATTGTGCGGGAGGAACTTGGCAACTTGGGTTTCGCCATCTGCACCGTTGCTCAGTCTCGGACAACTGACGTTCGCCCTATAGGTCGCCGCCTCGCTCGAGATCACCGCCCCAGGAACAACGGTTTTATACGCGCTCTCGTAATCCGGCTGAATGGCGGACGGCAGATGATCGGCCGATTTGCTTCCACTGCCGCCGTATCGGTCACGTCGTGCGCCATTGCAACAACCGTTGGGTGTCACCGTTAACCCGGGATGACACTGCTAGCCGCACCGACAACTACCGCCGTTTTCAGCCCGCTCAGCCATACCAGCCATACAACACTGACAGCTGCCGCCGCTTCCAGCCTTCTGAACCGTACAACGTCGATGCCACCTCTACGTCGCACAGCCGTTCCCCGTCGCCCCGAGGTCACCAGTCCCGTTCGCCGCCAGCGCGTCGGCCGTCGTCTCCTTCACCTCTACGACGACGTCCGACATCGCCGCTCAACCTTCAACAGGAAAACTAAGGGATGCAGCTCTTAGAGGTGATGCTGCATCTTCGACTTCCACCTCAAATCCTCTCCTCGTATTGCCGACGCGACGAAACTTGATCGACGTTGACGTTGACGGCTTAACTGTTCCCGCACTCGTCGATACTGGGGCACAAATATCCGTGATGAGTAATCACCTTCGTCGCCGCCTCAAGAAAGTACTTACACCCGCCGCTACTGGTATTATTCGCGTCGCTGATGGAAGAAGTCCCGCAGTCCTGGGAATGTGTACAGCTCGCATCACCATCGCCGGTCACCATATATCTGTTTTGTTTACTGTTCTCGAGCAGTACCCCAACGACGTCATTCTCGGACTCGATTTCTTGTCGGCCCATGCAGCTCTCATTGATTGTGCAACCGGCGTCCTCCAACTTGAGCTTCCTCAGTTGGCAGATGTTCCGGATTTACCGTCACACCGCCTATGCTCTGTCGATTATGTTCGGTTGTCACCGCAAGCCGCCACGTGTGTTGCCTTGACGACGGCATCACCAGTTCCAGACGGCGACTACATAGTGTCTCCACTAGTTGAAGTACTGTTGACTAGAAATACTGCTGTGCCGCACACCCTCGTGACTGTGGTCGACAACCACGTCCAGCTCCCGCTTCTAAACTTCAGCAACTCAACCCAAGCTCTCCCGCAAGGCATCTCAGTGGCCAACGTATGTATGCACTTGATGAATGCGACGTCGCGGCACTAGACGCCGACACTCGTTCGTCCTTTCTCGCAAGCGGTCCGGCAAGTCACTCCCCGACGAAATTACCACGATGATTGCTCCTGATCTTCCGACTTGTCAAGCCGCGGAACTCCACCACCTCCTAGCGACCTATAGGGATATCTTCGACTTCGATGACCGCCCTCTCGGTCAAACGTCTCTAGTAAGTCATCGAATACATACCGGAGATGCTATTCCTATCAGACGGCGACCCTATCGTGTGTCCCATTCCGAACGCCAGGTCATACAACAAGAAGTCGACAAAATGCTCTACAAAGACGTCATAGAGGCTTCCTCAAGTACGTGGGCGTCACCTGTCGTCTTGGTCAAAAAGAAGGATGGCAGCTGGAGATTTTGCGTCGACTATCGTGCCTTAAACAAAATAACGCGCAAAGACGTATATCCGCTGTAACGTTTGAACGCATGATGGACTCTCTCCTTCGTGGCTACAAATGGTCTATCTGCCTCTGCTACCTAGACGACGTCATTGTGTTTTCCCCAACGTTTGAAAGTCACCTTACCCGTTTGGCGACCATTCTAGCTGTCTTTCGTCGAGCAGGACTCCAGCTCAACTCCAAAAAATGTAGTTTCGGCAGACAACAAATCACTGCGCTTGGTCATCTTGTAAGTGCTACAGGTGTCCGACCTGACCCTGCCAAGATTAGCGCTGTCAAGAACTTCCCTGTGCCCTCGTCTACTAAAGCTGTTCGGAGTTTTGTTGGATTATGTTCGTACTTCCGCCGTTTTATACGCAATTTCGCCATCATAGCCCGACCCCTCACTGACCTTCTCAAGAAGGATGTGCCCTTCACGTGGGGTCCCGACCAAGCGACTGCATTCTCGGCGCTGACCAACTTGCTCACTTCACCGCCTATATTGGCTCACTTAGACCCATCCGCGCCTACTGAGGTTCGCACAGATGCTAGTGGGCATGGAATCGGCGCCGTCCTCGCTCAGCACCAGCATGGCCACACACGTGTTATTGCATACGCCAGCCGCCTGCTCTCCCCATCTGAACGGAACTATTCGATCACAGAGCGCGAGTGCCTTGCATTGGTTTGGGCTGTCGCAAAATTTCGCCCTTATTTGTACGGCCGCGCATTCTCGGTTCTTACCGACCACCACGCTCTTTGTTGGCTGTCCTCGCTCAAAGATCCAGCTGGTCGCCTTGGTCGCTGGGCTCTGAGGCTACAGGAATATACCTTTGAGGTACTTTATAAATCGGGCAGGCTACATCACGATGCCGATTGTCTTTCGCGCCATCCGGTGGACCCTGCTAGCGTCGCTGACCACGGACATGATTCCTGTGTACTGGCCATCTCTGATTTATGCGACACCAGCACCGAACAGCGTCGGGATGCAGCCCTAAAGCTCACCATTCAGCGACTCTCTTCTGCCCGTTCCGACCCTGCTCTACGCCAGTATGTCCTACGCGATAACGTTCTTTACCGTCGCAACATGAAACCTGACCGGCCAGAATTCCTGCTAGTTATTCCCCGACACCTGCGTACCACCATTCTTCAACATCTGCATGATGCTCCAACTGCCGGTCACCTGGGAGTTTGATGCACCTACGACCGCGTGCGACAGCGGTTCTTTTGGCCTGGCTTATATCGTTCGGTGCGCCGATACGTTGCTGCCTGCGAGCGCTGTCAACGCCGCAAACGTCCTGCTCTTCCTCAGGCTGGCCTGCTTCAACCTGTCGACATTCCACCGGAGCCCTTCTTCCGGATCGGCCTTGACTTGCTCGGACCTTTCCCTACGTCCGTATCCGGCAACAAATGGATTGCCGTCGCAACTGACTACGCCACCAGATATGCCATCACGCGCGCCATGCCCAGTAGCTGCGCTACCGACGTTGCAGACTTTCTGCTCAATGACGTCATTCTTCGACACGGAGCTCCGCGTCAGCTTCTTACGGATCGTGGACGCTGTTTCCTTGCAAAGGTCATTGACGAAATTCTGCGTAGCTGCTCTACTGAACATCGCCTTACGACAGCCTATCATCCACAGACCAACGGTCTTACCGAGCGGCTCAACCGAACTCTCACGGATATGCTGTCCATGTACGTCTCTACTGATCACCGCGATTGGGACGCCACCCTACCCTACGTTACTTTTGCCTGCAACTCGTCCCGACATGACACTGCCGGCTATTCGCTGTTCTTTCTCCTGTACGGCCGCAACCCTGCGTTGCCCTTCGAGACGCTCCTTCCTGCTGATCCATCCGTACCAATCGCATATGCTCAGGACGTCCTCTCTCGAGCCAGAATGGCTCGCCAGGTTGCTCACACTAGGCTATGTGCGTCACAGGCCTCCCAAAAAGAGCGCTATGATAGCCGGCACCGCGAAGTGGAGTACCTTCCTGAATCTCTGGTCCTACTCTGGACGCCGTCTCGACGCCAAGGCCTGTGCGAGAAGCTCCTCCCTCGCTACACAGGACTCTACAAAGTTCTCCGCAAGCTCAACGACGTTGACTACCTCATCACTCCTCTCCAACATCGCCCGTATTCTTCTTTTACGTCTGCTGCTGATGTTGTCCATGTGTCGCGGCTAAAACCCTACTACACCAGCAGTGCTGGCTACCTTTAGAAGGCGCCGTGACGGCGCTCAGTCCGCCGGGGGTGATGTTACGAGGCATCGCGTATGAGCCTGCCATTAAAGGACCGCTGTGCTAGGCGAAGAGGAAGAAGACGGGACAAGCCTCGTGAGATGCTGTCAGCCATTATCTGGTAGCAGCAGCCTGTATATATTGTCTCTCCAGTGTACTTGTGAATCCCCGTGACAATATCATTTATTCAGAATGTACATATTCGTCCCCAATTTTCTCACACAATTGCCCGCTTTCTTATGTCAAATACATTTGAACAATATGTGTGTCCGCTACCCATTGCTCATGCATGCGAGCTTCTGTGTCACATAATCATTTCTACATATGCTGCTGAGTACATGCCATTACTAGTGTGTTAATCAGTGTCACTGTCGTTAGTGCAGCTTCTCATTTTCTGTAAATACATGGCACTGCGTAACTATATTAGACAAATTAGACTTTTTAAGCTGTGTAGTGAATCGAGGCGCATATTCCGCACATGGTACGCAACATGGTTGCTTACCGGTGGTTCATGGGGCTTAGCGTCATCTGTGTGAGGAGGGAACACTTCCGGCGGAAAAAAAAATTTGACGTCATATCCGTCAAAAACAGAAATGAAGTCATCTTGTTCTCATAGGCGCGAAATTTGTTTTCGGAGGCCTGCCATTAGAGCTGTATATGCAATTGCCCCGCCATTCGACTCCATGGGCGTTCCGAGTTTTCAGCGCGAAAGGCGATGCTGGAAAAGATCAGCCGTACGGGTGTCGAAATCGCATGGCTGCACAGAACATACTTTCTTCGGAGGCCGACGAACGCTTTGGGCGTAGATTGCGTAGAGTGCTCGTCCTTTCGTCGGGCGCCAAGCCGGTCGGCCAGCGCTTTTGCACGAAAACAACTAAAGTAAACAAGTATCTGACGGTCGCAACTGACTACTTTTGACTGCACAGGTTAAGAAACAATAAAACTACCCGCGTCACCTAATTCAGACAAACGTCGACATCTTAAACAACACAGCATGTAGTAACTTCGACTGTTAGGGTGATCAAAGTGCTGGTCTACTGAACTGAAGCATTGACGTGGGCTATAACTGGTACACATGGAAGTCTAAACAGCGCGAAGGACGCGACAAGTAAGAACAGAAACGGCGAAGCGCAGTGTATACCTGCACTAATGCTAAATTAAATTATGGGGTTTTACGTGCCAAAACCAGTTCTGATTATGAGGCACGCCGTAGTGGGGGACACCGGAAATTTGGACCACATGGGGTTCTTTAACGTGCACCTAAATCGAAGTACACGGGTGTTTTCACATTTCGCCCCCATCGAAATGCTGCCGCCGTGGCCGGGATTCGATCCTGCGGCCTCGTGCTCAGCAGCCCAACACTATAGCTACTGAGCAACCACGGCGGATCCACGGCTATAGCACGTTCTTTTTCTCACGCAACATGCACGCGATCCGTCTTTTTCTTCACCGGCTCTGGTGGCGATAACCCATTCGTGAGCAGCCCAAATGTCACTAGTCCGAGCGACCCTCCACTTATGTTACCTCCAGGATCGGCCGGTCTTCAGCGGTGGATGATAACAAAAGAATGGAATCGAGCGAGAAGAATCGCTGCATTATACCGACCCAGGTTGTACTCGCACCACTGCGAACGTTTACTACAAGTGCAGCTGAGCGAAACGGCTCAAGCCTCGCTGCTTCTAATTTTGCACTAGCTCTCGTTATGAGATACTCAACATTGTTGGCGAAAATGTGATTTTGTTTCCCTTTCTTTCTCTTCCCTCTTTTCATGAAGAATTATGAACCAGCACAAGCATTCAACCGTCTGTGCAACCACCACTGCACTTTCCAAGTTCAGAGTCCACGCATTCGCGACCCTTCCCCATCCTTAATGGTGGGCTTCCCGGCTGCGAGCGGCAAAAGCCGCAATCAAGCCAATTCAGGCGCGTGATGTTGTGCACTTTGGTTACTTGCGAATTGCGACAGCTGCCAACGAAAGACAGAAAGCAGGTCGGCACACCGTTGTTGACGCGTGCACATCCTTATACGCAAGTCTAGGCGTTATTGTGTAGCGGCTGGGGTATGAATCCTTTGGAATAGAAAGCAAACAAAGAATCGCTGAGCTTTAGCCTATTAGTTTTCGACAGCGTTATTGTTTGCTCTTCCAAAGTCGTCGAATTGGCACGCTTGATAGAGGTGCTCCATCTTGTACGCGGTCTTGGCGACCCACTTAGCTAACGTCTGCTGCTATACGAGGCTCCTTATAGATGACGCGCTTCTTTTTCCTGTAACACTTATAAGGCCGTCCGGACAGCTTAATCACACGGCCCGCATTTCACGGCAACGATCGTCTTCTGAAAAGAAGCAGCAGCAACAGTGACACTGTAACAACCGTAACTATATTCCCTCTCGTATCTCTTGTTCTCCTCGCATTCCCGTTTCGCATTGCAGAGGATAACGCAGTGCGCCAAGACGCACGCACCCGCACAAATAGGCGGCGCAGCACAACACGCGCGAAGCCGCGCACGCACATTCAAGTTCGCGATCGCAATGCTTGTCGCATTGACGTCTTTCGTAACATCTCCCTCGATGCCTCTCCATTCTTCGACGTGGCAGTGCGTCGCGTGTAATCCATGCGGGCCTTCTCTCGATATAACGAAACAAAGCTAAGCGCACGCAACCGACCGCGATAGAGGTATGTACGTGCTTCCCGAAGCTGCAGCTGCAGCAGCAGCGCAGCGGTGGCATTGGCAGCGAAGGGCACATAGGTTTCCTCGTACGCGTGCTCTGTGACATATCGGGGCGACGCGCTGGCATTGTGTGCTGCCTGCGAGGATACTTCGATTTACCCGTTCGGATCGTCTGTCTGCTGCTTTCTTTTCTGTTTCTTCTGTTCTTATTTTCTATTTTGGCTTTGAGGGCAGCTTCTTCACCGACCGCTGCGGTGACCTGGCTCTCTTTCTGCGGGTACCCTTGTCGCGCACGCGCGCTTTCGACTATGTAATACCCTTATAGCGAGCCAAGAAAGGAGAAAACAGCCCGCGCGCGCGCGCGCTCTCAGCGGTGGCGATGTTTCTAGCGTTTCCTCCGTGCTGGCGGCGCGTGAACGAGATCCTCCTTCCCTTTGGCGATCTAGCTGGGTGCGTGAGCGCTGCGCGTGCCAGACCCCCACCACCGGCCGCGATATTATTTCCCGGTTCTAGAGGCTTTCCTCCGCGCACCGTTTCTGTCTCTCTTTCTTATCTTTTAAATGTTTTTGTTGCGTCCTACCAGCGCCGAGCGAGTTCTGCACCACGACGTCATTCGGATATACATCGCCAGCGCTGCCTCTCCTTTGCTTTCTGCTCTTCTCTCTTTCTCTCTCTTTCGCGTTCTCCCTTTTCTGTTGTTGTTTCTTCCCGTTGTTCTTCTTGTTTTCGATTACGTTTCTTGCTGCCTCCGGTGGTTCTTTTTGTTTTTTTCAGTGGCTTTTTTTTTTTTGCGCCGGGAGTCGGCCTATGCTATAGCCTGTACAAACACGTTACCCCGCTCGGATCTGCACGTTTCCACCGCCGAGCGTCTTTTGTGCGATAAGAATAGCCTGGTCTGAACTGGCTGACATAATAGGCGAGCAATCTTGCTGCCGCGCACGAAGGTAGCAATGCGCGAGTTTTCGTGCTTTCGATCGAGTACGTTGCTAAGCTTATACACTCCGATACAGTGGTCGAGCGTGGATGTTGCGGCTTTCGGGATGTGTGTTGAGCTCAACGTCGTAGTTTGTGAACGAATAAGTTGTAGCACCCCGAGTTCCATCAAAAAAATTAGGGGCAGCTTCACACTAGTGGTGCGAAGGTGGGCAAACAGCGAAGCTAGTGACTCCACCTAGCTTTATCTCGGTTCGGCCAAGTTTTTGCGAGGTTATACTTCGAGACTCGGCCACGTTTTGCGCAAGATCACCCCGGAATCACCGACAGTCCAAGGAGCAACGAACACTCGGTTATTAAAGTATCTGGACGCTCAAGCGCTCTTGCTCTGTTTGGCGGGCTCGTAACTCCGGATCTTCTGCGAATCGCCGACATTTCGGCGGCGCGATATTCGGGATCGGACCGAAGTCGTCTCACTTGCTCTCAAGTTGCGGCGCGGATGCTTTCTCGCCGCGCTTCCTCTTCTTCGGGAGTGACGCGCTTCTTCGGCCGCCCCATCTTCGCGGCGATGTGCTCGACGCGGAGACGGTGGGGCTTTTGTGTCGCCGAGGCGGCGACGCGGAGCTACATATCCCGTGGGTCGGCGCAGTGACGTCACGGCTTAGCTCCACCTCTGCGCAGCCGTGGTAACCGCTCCGCACGGTGCGGTGACGTCATGGCTCGGCAAAGCTAAGGCGAAGCGATGCGGTGCGCGAGATGACGTCACGGCTCATGCAACTGTGGCGAGGCTCGGCGCGGTCGGGCCAGCTGGGGCGAAGCGTTGCTAGGCGACGCATGGTGACGTCATCGCCAGGCGGAGGTTTTGCAGCGTACACTCGACGGACCATCCTCGAGCTTAAACAGTTTCGCTAGTTCACAGATATGTGCCATTGCGCTTGGACCCTTTCTGCACGACCTCCAGGATCGGCCCACATTTCGGCGTTACACCTGACGGCAAACACCCAGGTTAAACAGCTTCGCTGTTCAAAATGGAAACACATACTACATATAAAGCAGGTAGCACGCGTTGTTGACGAAGCTCCTGCAGGTCCGGAGAAGAGAGAGGTCCGGAGAAAGACAGAAAGAAAGCCTAATTGTGGTGTTGAACGTCGCGAAACGGTCCAGTGTACTCGACGGACGCCGTATGCACTGGAGGGCTATGAATTAATTTTAACCTTTTCGCATTTCGCCCCCATCTCAATGCAGCAGCCGTGGCCGATAATCAAGCCCGCAACCTCACCCTCAGTAGCACAATGCCATAGCCACTGAGCCAACATGGCGAAATAAATAAATAAATAAATAAATAAATAAATAAATAAATAAATAAATAAATAAATGGGTGTCTCGGTGAAACCGAACATAGATAAAACAAAAAAGGATGAATACGAATCCTAACGTTCAAAACGCTTTCTTTCACGAGTTTTCGTAGCTAGTTTCACTGGTTTTTGCTCCAGCCGTGAATTCTTAAACGTTATGTATCACCTACTAGCTGCTCCCGAAACTTACCCCCTTTCCCCGCCTAGGGTAGGAAACCGGACATGCGTCTGGTTGACCTCGCTACCTTTCCTTCCTCCTTTACCACCTCCTCCTCCTACCGTGGTGTGCTGAGATCAAAGATAACGGAGTGATCGAGTAATACCCATGGCTATTGGTGGCTCGGATATATTGTCATAGCTGGTGCACATCTGATCGAGTCTTCTTCTAAAGGGTACCCATTTTGTCCTCTTTCGTTCTCGTCGTAGCTGGGGTGGTTCTGGTCTTGTATAGTGTTTCCTGGGAGTTATTGCAGGAGTCATAATTTTAGTAACTGTTTATGGGAGTCTTTGTGCATGAAGCGTGAATTTGGCATGCGAGGCGTTGAATGGAAAATCGCGGGAGCTGGTACTTGCTGAGGTTAACTCCGGCAGCGAACTACGGCAGTGCTAATAACAACAATGAAAAGGACAAGAACGACAACAGTGTCGGTTTAGGCGAAAACACCCCACCGTCTAACTCGAAAAGGTGCTGGTATTGCTGACGCATAGCTCGCGTTTGCCATGTTTCTCCGGGGTGCAGTGTTGGCGGCACATTGGTTCAGGATAGAGGCGGACACGATTTGGCATTTCTTTTGTTTCATTGTGATAGCAATGTTACGGACACTCCAGGTGCCTTTCTGCCGTCGCCGTCGCCGTGATGTTCCGCCCTAAGTCCAAGGGCGATAACATCGTCGCCGCGCGCCGTATGCTGTATGTGAGTGAAAGTGTGCGAGGGTGAGCCGTACGATTGCGGCTCAATCTCGCGCGCGCAAGGGAGGATAGCGGGGAGGAAGCGCGCCATTCTTCCTTCGCGCGCAAGGCACTGGAGGGAGGGGGGCGTTCTACTCCGGCGGTTGCTCCTTATGGCGCGGCCGCGATCGGTTGCATGCGCGCCGTTGCACGGGCCCTATCTTGAAAGCGATCTGCGATGAGTACCGAGTCTAGGCGCGCCGGGGAGCTCATAGCTTCGTGTGCGCTGTTCTCGCCGCTTAGTTCACGTTGAAGCGAGAGGCAGCATGAAGGTCAATTCGTTCACTGCTGCTGCGGCTCTTCCTCACACCAGCGTTTCGACAGCGAGTGTCCGCGATCATCGAGTGAGATGTGTTATGTCTGCCTCTGCGCGCGTGCCACTATGCTTGTTAATTTAGTTCGTCAGTGAATGTTTACATGTTTATATGGCCGATAAAGCTACCATCCTTACTTCGTATAGCTGTATACTAATTGGCAACCGCAATCGATGCTTCGCCTTTAGGGCGAAACTGTGCCTTTTTTGGTCAAGTGGCGTGGACCTTTCGGGCATCCATCGACATCACATATGGAAGTGGAATTCTCGGTTATTTGTTCTGTTATTTGTAGTTTGTGCGAGTTTCGCGAGACAGCAAAAGCAGTGCAGCACTACGCGATAACGAAACTACTGAAACGCGAAAGCACGGGAGGCGCAGAGTCTAGCGAAAACGAAACCTTTCGACCGCCTGTGCCGTTGTCAAGCACTCGTGTCAATGAGTTCTTTTTTTTTTTCTAGAAATGAAATAGAACTGGACAAATAGCGTTTGCTCTCGTCTTGTAATGCAATACAATGATGCTTTTATAACAAGTGGTTGCGTACTAGTGATAAAATTTAAATGAGGAGGGCCTTCGTCATCGAGCAAGTACTTGAATGTCCCGCGGGAGTTTCTACTCGTGTCGTGCATTTATCTCAATTCCTCGATTACTAAGTGTTTTAGAGTGTCCCGCATTCGTTGCGCAGCGCTCATTGCTAATTAAGGAATATGGACTTATTGAACTGCAATGTGCGACCCTTGATGATTGCCTCTTTCCAAGGGGGTGCGCTTCCCGACGTGACCAGGCCCATCGAGCCCTGCTAACTTTTCTTAAGGACACTGACTTGGCCTCCCGTTTATAGACATTATTTGTATTTTGTTTTGTTCTGTCTGTGTCTCCGTCATTTCTTCATTTCCTCTTTTCTTTCCTCATGTTTTCATTTCCTCTATTCCCTCCTCCTGAAAGAGTAGGCAGGCGTTGTGCCCCTCTCGGTGGCAGTTGTCAGCTTGCTCCCTCCCTATTTCCTTCGTGTCCTTGTGTTATATGTGCACAAACCAAATAATAATAATAATAATAATAATAATAATAATAATAATAATAATAATAATAATAATAATAATAATAATAATAATAATAATAATAATAATAATAATCAATCAATCAATCAATCAATCAATCATGTTTATTTAACGTGCCCAGGAACAACCCTAAGGTCTGAGTGCTGGCGCACGCATACATTACAAACCAAAAACAAGACACTCAGGGAAAAATCATTAAAAAATAAATGAATAAAATAAAAATTGTGAAAAGAAGAGAGTACGGACAACAAAGCGCAAAGTAAATACAAAAGAAAAAGGAGGAGAAGGACACTTGAACAATACATGATATTATAATACAAGGCAAAGCTCGGACAAGAACGATGACAAGGAGTTATGAAAGATATCAAGTTCACGAAAGTAAGCGTTATAAAGATTCTGTATTCTGTGGACAGTTGAGTGTTCGTGATGACAGGCAGGCACATGGAAAGGTCTATGTTCTCTGGTGATCTTGCGTGGGATGCGGAACATGACACAGCTGAGAAGTTCGGGACACGTGAGGTTACCGTGAAGGAGTTTAAAGAGAAACAGAAGGTCAGCGCGATTACGTCGGTCGCGAAGCGAAGGCAATGACAATCCAACAGTGCTAGTACAGGGTGCAATGTCCAGGTTTGCAAAGCGGTGATTATATATGCTTAGAAACTTTTTCTGGACACGATCTATAATGTCACTGTTGGATCTAGAAGAGCCATTCCAGACGACCGACGCATATTCGAGTTGAGGAAGGCAGATGGTTGTGTATAATTTGCGGAACGGTGTAGGAGACTTGAATTCCCTCGATAGTCTGCATACAGAACCAAGAGAGCGCATACCCCGCATTGCAACACGTTTAGTGTGAGCCGAAAAGTGTAAGGTTGCGTCAAAAAGTACACCAAGATCATTGATCTCGCAGATCTTACACAACGGCACAGAATCTATAGAATAAGAAAAATAAATACTTGCTGTTTTGCGTGTGAAAGTCATGACTTTGGTCTTAGCAGCATTCAAAGTAAGGTTATTATCCTTGCACCATTTAGAAAAGGAAAACAGGTCAGACTGCAGGGCGTGACAGTCATCAACAGTGTGAATTTTCTTAAAAATCTTGATGTCATCGGCATATAGAAGGAAAGAAGAGTTCCGAATAACAGAAAGAACGTCATTAATAAAAATTAAAAAAAGGAGTGGTCCTAATACTGACCCTTGAGGGACGCCGCTAGTTGCCGAGTAAGAAGAAGATGTTTGGCCATTGACGTTAATATAACAAGATCTATCAAGAAGATAACTGCGCAAGAGATTCACAACTGACGAGTCAACATCAAGGTGCGTAAGCTTGATCAGAAGCAGCGAGTGGCTGACTACATCAAAAGCCTTGCTGAGATCACAGTAAATGGTGTCAACTTGCCCCCTTTGAAGTACCGGCGTGGAGATCTGTGTCATGAAACTTGCGAGATTTGTGATAGTGGAGCGGCCGGTGAGAAATCCATGCTGATTCGGAATGAGCGAGTTCTTCACAGTAAAAGACAATATGTTGTGAAGAGCAAGCTCAAAAATCTTGGACGTAGCACAGAGAAGAGAAATTGGGCGATAATTCGACACATCTGATTTACATCCAGACTTAAATACAGGAAAAACACGAGCAGTTTTCCACATGTGAGGGAAAGTGGAAGTAGTCAAAGAGTTATTAAATATAGATGTCAATACAGGAGCAAATATACTGCCGTAAGCTTTTAGAATTGCGGAAGGGATGCCGTCAGGGCCGCAGGATAGGGAAGGCTTCAAGCGCCTAAGGCATTCGTGGACAAGCTCTTCATCAAACAGCACAGCACTAGATGTAGGAAGCGTCGTGTGCTGCTGACTGACATCAGCGTTGAAAATAATAATAATAATAATAATAATAATAATAATAATAATAATAATAATAATAATAATAATAATAATAATAATAATAATAATAATAATAATAATAATAATAATAATAATAATAATGCTCTGTTCGCGATAATATTTATGACGCTTTAGAGATTATCGAGCACTAATTTATCACCATATACTGTGGTGTTGTGGACTCGCAGTCAGTAGCAGGTGGACAACAGCAGTAAATCGTAAGGCCATTACTCACAGATGACCATGAGAAGTCATGCAGATGCCGAGAGAAAAATAATCGAAAGTATAAGATCTCGTAATATTGACATAACCGTTGCAGTCACTCGACTCGAGTAAATCACGAAGACCTGCGAGTTATTTAAATATGCGTACTATCTTTACTGTTGCCATGGTAGCGTTCTCGACAACACAGGTGCATAGCTAGGTGCTTCTAATGTGCGTGCAGCGTTCACCATCACCAGATTCGGTGAGCGATGTGCGCACACATGCACGCACATATAAAGCTGTTGATCAGGCGTGATGTAAGCATGTTATGTAGGCCATCCGCCATTATTAGTCCAGTGGGGTTGCATTCGGCGACACTGTCTCTCTGCTGTCCCATCCAATATGGTTCTCCTGCGTGAACATCAGGCTGCGCTACAGTGGATATATGCGTCATTTTAGGGGATGAAACAAGTGCGACCTTGGCAGGCATTTATGTGTGGCCGAAAGTCCGGGTACCCGTTTTATGTTTTATTTCCTGTAAGATTTTACACCGCCGCTTGCACTTGAATTCAGTTCTTTTTCGAGGACGCCTTCAACTGTTCACATCTGAGATGTCTGATTGGCAAGCCGTTTCTGATGCAGTATCTGCAGGTAAGTTGCAAGCGCTCCGGCAGCAACGCTCGTCATGTGCAGGGAACATTGGTCTGAAAAGGTGTGGGAAAACAGACGCAATTGAATGTCACTTTTGGCTACCATCTGACACTTGCTGCGTTAAACAAAAATGACGATGATAAAAATATGTTGAGGGATGGCTCGGAGGCCTTTTATATATGTTGGCTTCTAATGATATATATAAGGCGTTCAGTTTCGCCGGTATAGATTCCCCGCAATAAAATCTTGCGCCACGGCTTCCCTGTGCGGTCTGTTTCATGTAATATGGCGTTACATAACAGTCTCGCCTGGTGCACGCATGTCGTGCATACGCATGTTTTGCCAACACACCTGCGCGACAAGCACCTCGACGTAGTAATAGTGGCGCCCACTATCGCATGCTGAACGAAACGGGCGGCACGAAACACAACCTCCGGGATCGGACGGCGCGCAGGGGAGATGTAGGTCAGCATTTGAAATACAGCGCGTAATTTCACAGGCAGTATATGAAGTGTATCCACAAAGAATGTCAACACAGCGCCCGACGAGCGAATTGCAGAGTGCACGCACACATTACACCCGTATCTAACTGCGAGACGTTGGCATCTCCGAGACCGCACAGTCAGCGTGGAATTCAAGCCATTGCGTGCTGCAGGCGTATACGCTTAAATCTGAGCGCTCGGCGTTGCAAATAGCAGAAACAACTCAAAAGGCATAAATGAATTTAGGACCAGATACTTGCCTCTCTTGTAAAACTAGGGATCGTTCTGTTTACTGCAATAAACTGTTACATAAATTAAAAAAAAAAATAAAAGAAACCGACACACATGTGCGCACATGTTTGTCAGTTTCTTTTATTTTGTCGCTTGAGTAATAGTATAGCGCTGTGAACCGAACGACGCCACATCAATTAGTCCCAGTCGAAGCAGTATAAAACTAGGGAGCGCAAAGTTGTACTGAACGTTAATAACGAGAAAAGACGACGGTGCCGTAACGAAAGCCTACACTATCGTGTTCTATAGTCATGCACCGTTCCTCGTTGCGAATACTGTGGTCGTTCAATTCTGATTCTGACCAGCTAGTCTATACTCAAAAGTTTTCTGGGCTACGACTACTTACCGCACAATTACAGTGATAACACGTACTGGAATTCAATACTGAGGAGCACACGGTTTTCCTTGTAGAAAGCGTCGGCTTCTTTTGCCGCAACTGGCAGCAAACTTACATTTATTGCTCATGGAAACCCGCATCTTACCCGCCATATCTGAAAATCAGAGGAGTGCTGGCAGTGAAATGGGATTTGAAGGCAAATCCAGATGGCTGTTGCATTAAGGATGATCCGAGATCACTCAGCCAGCCTCGTATAGTCGTTACCTTTGCCCTTGCGTTCTTCTCTTCTGATCCTCTGCGGAAGCGAACTCGCAGCAGGCTCGTTTTCGATGACGTAGCAGCCATCATCCCTCTGCCAGGACAGCACGTCTTCCATAGCTGATGGATCCCTGAACACTGGCAGGTCCATGAAACCGCACACAGCGACTGAGCAGAGACATTGAAACTTCTGTTGCGGATGATTTTTTTCGGAGGCTAAAAATGATTGTTGAAGCAATATCTACTGATAAAAAAAATTGGAGGACGCTTAAGCTTCGCCTTTGAGAGTAGAACGTGATAGCGATATCGGGACCCGTTCGCATCGCATCGTTCGCATACGGCAAGTAGGCTTCATTCACTGCAACACTGAATGTGGGAAAGCCAGCTTACAAAGACCAAGCTTACGCCAATCCCCTTAAAGTCGACTTCAGTTTTAAACTGAAATGCATTGCTGGAAAGACGTTTTCCCAGGGGCAATATATGTGGTCTTATATTAAAATATGAAGGCCCTAGCACCTTTTATTTTTTTTATTAATTGTTTGCTATTGCCCCGACGCGCGCAGGTGTGGTAGAAATGATGGAAAAGGGGTTTGTGTTTGAGTTTCCTCGTAGAAGAATAAGGTTTTCTCGTACATTCAAATTACAATCCGACGCCGATTGGTAAACAGTCCGACGGAGAATCCGACGCCGAATGGTAAAGTCGTACTTTATGATTTTTCCGACGGACTTCACTAAGAGAAATTCACTTTTTGTTCACCATAACCTTGCACCACGTGGAGGGCCTGCGCGCTCGATGTGGTTGGATGATTTTTCTCCCCTACCGGCGCCGTCACCGAATTTTCTGCGATACGTGGCTTTAAACGCTATCGCGTTAATATATTTTGTTATAATATGGCAGCAGAGTGGAAGCTATGGGCGTGCTAGGTGTGCTCGAGACTGTGCGCGATGCGGCGGGACACGTGGCTCGTGGACACGCGCATACTTCGCATGATCGTGGTATTTATTGCCCATCCCAGATGGAGCTTGCACTCGTATATTCCACTTTAGTACAATGTTATTATAATACAGAATAGCGATAACATAGAGGTAATATAGAGGCAGACTGTCACATATTTAGCCCGAAATCAAATTTTGAGGACGGCGTTGTGCGGGAATATAGGGTAAGAATATTTTCATGCGCAATAGGGCGAGAAAAGTTTTTCAGAATGGAACGGCGTCTGAAAATGACAGGGTTTCAATTTAACTACGGAAATGTGTACTGTAGACTAAACATTAAAAAAAAAGGGACTGGGTGAGTTCTCGCTAATTACCTAACTGATAGTCGTATTTGACGGTGGAGGTTACATCTGCCCATCGAAATAACATTGGTACGACATCATAATCACGCTATCTATCCAAAGCAACAGTTCAAAAAATTGTGAGAGTAAAGAAAGAAAGAAAGAAAGAAGGAAGGAAGGAAAGAAAGAAAACACCATGTGTGCGAGTGAGATCATGCGTAGTAGGAATAATTACTTCCTTTAAATTTCATTGTATGCATGCGTGTGCGCTTTACAAAACGTCAGGAACTGGGTGTCAAATGCTGCGCTTCTACAATTTCGGGAATAGTGAAATGCAATAAAGATGACGTTCCTTGTTAAATTTGCTACTTTTTTCTGTGCTTTCTTGGACATAATGTTTATTTATGTTTACTTTATATATATATCGAATTACGTATAGTGTGAGCGCGACCCATGACTGACTCTTCATCTCTACACATCATCGTCACATGTACAAATTCCTCATCTGTATTTATCATCATCAGCCGGCCAGCTTGTTCTTCTTCGTCGTAGCTCGAGCTCGGCTGGAATAAAAGGTTCCTTATAAGTGGTGGAGGTGCTTTTCGTTCCCCGAGACCTCTCGCCCTTTTGACTGGAGCTCCACTTGGGTCGCCGCATACCACCTACTGCCATATGTCTGCACAAGACAATCCGAGCACGTCCGCTACTACCACCCCAGCACAGCCTTCGCCGTCCGTCGTGGCCATCCACAACCGCCACCGTGACCCACCAGTCTTCGCTGGTCTGCGGGGAAATGACGTCGAGGAATGGCTACAAAACTACAACCTGGCAGGCGACTTCAATAAGTGGGATAACACACAAAGTTGCACAATAGACAGTTTTAGCAGAGCGCCACTTACGCTCCGCTCCACCCAGATTCCATGCTCTGAGATACTGCAGGGAACTGCATTTCGCATAAGATAAGCGCGTCTTGGCGAGACGCGAGCGACGCGCTATCAACTCGGCTGCAAAACGACGAAGAGGCCAAGTAGACACGCTGTCACGCTCCGCTTAGTCGGCTTTGTAGCGGAGCGAGGGATGCGATCTTCGTTCCGATGACAGTACGAGCGTTGTGTGTAAGCACACTAGCGTTCCCGCTAAGCGGTTGTGTGGCATTTGCTAGCATATGCCGGTCTGAGCGGAGCGGACAGCAAGCGCTCAGCCAAAACACTCTCTCTAATGTCCCCTTCCACCTCACCGATGTCGCGAAAACCTGGTTTTGGAACCATCAGCCTGATCTCCCCGACTGGGAAACGTTCACACAGCAACTTCGCCAGATCTTCGGCGCTTCCCCTGTTCGCTCTGAGGTCGCGAAGAAGAAGCTTGGTGGTCCAGTTCCCCGGGGAATCGTACACATCATATATTGAGGATGTGCTAGCTTTGTGCAAACGTGTCAATGCCACCATGTCCGCGACCGACCGCATACGGCATATTATTAAGGGCATAAACACCATCGCCTCTAGCGCTCTCGCCACGCAAAATCCTGCCACCATCCGAGATGCAATAGCCACTTGCCAGCGCCTAGAGGAACTTCAGTCTCTACGGCTATGCACCGATAACACAGACCTCCGTCTGCCTTCAACAGTGGAATTGCGCACGCTCATACGTGATATCGTTCGGGAGGAACTTCACGGGCGGTGCTCTTCCTGTGCGACAGAACCTGGCGTCGCCCCTTCTCCGACCGGCTTACGCGAGATAATCAAGCAAGAGATTACCTCTGCGTCACGCCTAACGTGCTCCGACGGCCCCTGCGCTCGACATGTGCGAACATATGCCGACGTCGCGGCTCTCCCTCCGGTCACCGCGGCCCCTCTACCAACGGACCACTGTGTCCCTGTGGCTTCACTGTCGCCACCAGTGCGCGTACAGCTTTACCGCTCCGCTCCGCTTCCTGCTCGACCCTTTTGCTACTCCCGTGGCTATCCGCGGGTATATCTCCCGGTTCTGTAGACGGCGTCAACAGGATGAGCAATGTGGTTATACACCCGAAGAGCGAACAGGCGTCCGTCCAGCAACGGGCTACCAGGGAACCTCCTACCGATCTTGATTTCACCGATCACCCTCTGCTCCGTACCCTACGAACACGCCTCCCAATTCTCTAGAATCTCGCCGCAGGTCGCCTTCTCCACGTTGTCGTTCCATATCACCTCTCCGACCTGCTTCTCATGCCTCCAAGCCCACTCGGAAAACTCTCCGATGCAGGTTTAGGAGGGGAAACTGCATCCGCCGGACAGCCTACAATTTCTCCAGAGCGACCGTCTAACTTGTCAGTGTTTGCGGAAGGTGTGCCCGTCGAAGCTCTCGTTGACACAGGTGCCGCCATTTCGATTATTCGCGCAGACTTTTGTTCCCGCCTCCGGAAAGTGATGACGCCTTATTGCGGCCCGTCTCTTCGTGCAGCGACCAACGCCGTTCTTCGTCCCATCGCGCAATGTACAGTTCGAGTATTCATTGGCGGAATACATCATCACATTGTTTTTGCTGTGTTTCCCGAGTGTTCCCACGAAGTTATTTTAGGCTGGGATTTCTTGTCTTCGGCGTCCGCTGCTATCTCTTGTCGTGAGCGACTCGTACACCTCAATGCCACCGGTTACTCTCTTCCTGATTATGAAGAACGCATGCGCCTCGTCACCTCCTCCGATTATGTTCCTTGGCCATCTAGAGAAGATATTATAAGTGTCAATTCCAGTGACATTCGGGATGGCGACGTTCTCATTCTTCCCTACGGTCACACGCTATCTACAGGAATTCTTATTACTCCTGGCCTTGTTCGCTTCTCTCATGGCTCTGCATTCCTCACCGCGTTAAACCAAACTACCGAACCTCGACTGCTACCCCGTGGATCAAGTGTCACTTGCGCTGTTGATACACAGACTAATGCAGTTGTTGCCCTTGCACCTGTGCGACCAGAGTCAACGTCGTCGCCACTCCCAGCCTCTTCCACACCGCTGTCGGCAACCATAAGCCCTGACCTGACCGCTGCCCAGAGTTGCGTTCTGCTCGCACTATTAGAAAAACACCGTTCCTTGTTCGACATCAATTCGCTAGCCCTCAGATAACGGCTGCCGCGACTCATCGCATACACACTGACGGCTCCCGCATTCTGACACATGCTTCGACAGAATATAATACGACCTTCCTAGAACTTTTTTGTGATCCCCTTTAGATTCGATATATCCGGGTTCATGTATCGAACACACATATAACGAATTATTGTGTATATCGAACAGCTGTAAAATCCCCTTGAAAATCCCATGCAACTGTATAGAGCTGGTGCACGCGTAGATAGAACGCCCGTTCACCAGCACATTCGATATATGGAACGCGGCGCCACGCCGATCGAAGACCTCAAAGTGCACTTCTTTGTGCACTTTGAGATCTTTAAGCACCTGGAGGTGGAGAAAAGAACGTGTGGTCAGTTGAGCCCCTCGAGCTGTTCGGCTAGCCCGCGTGCTACCTGGAACGTCGGAATTCCTTCTTTCCGACACTCAACCCATGGGCTGAGTGTCTATTCGTGAGTTCATTTTCCGCAAGCGATGGCCGCTGCAAGTGCAAAGAAATGAACCCACTTGGACTTTGCAATGAAGTTGAAAGTGATACAGCTATTTTCTTTGTAGGTAAATAAAGTGTGCTTGCTTTTTTTTTTTCGAATTGCGTGCGATAACTTAGCGACCCTCAGACGCACCAATCGTTAAGCTGCCGTTTGCCTCAGGGCCTATTATTTCATATATCGAATTACCTATATATCGAACTTTTTGGTGATCCCCTTCAGATTCGATATATCCGGGCTCGACTGTAGTATTGTTTGTCTTTGTGACTTGGAGTCTGCCGATAATATATTAGAAATCGGCACCGGAGTCGAACTAAACGCTGTAGAAAATTTTCTGCTCAAGGCTTTTGGTGGTTTGACGGCACTGCACTTTGCTGGCAATGTAGTTTTACCTTGCTCCATGAACAGGTCCCTCAGACGTAGCGGGAAGTTCTCATCAACTATGAGCTGCGCGTTGTCAGCGACACGCTCGCACTTGGATGCCAGGTTCCAGTCAGCAGGCGGCTGTCCGTGTCGTCTTGCCAGGTCGTTCAGCTTGGCCGTGCAGTTAAGCTTCCGACGGCAGCGGGAAACGTGCGAGGAGAAACGAAGAGGAGTAAGAAACAGGACCGGCGATTTGAGTGCTGCCAAAGCCGCGTAAGCTGTTTATTTGCTACGTGTTTCTCCTTGTGGTACGGAAAGCGCATTTCATTGCGCTGTTATCGGGATCCTTGCTCAACTAGAGCGCCGAGTAGGCGCCTGATGTTCCTTATTTGTTTCATTCTGCAATACTACAGGTCAACGGCCCTTACAGAACAACAAGTTAAAGAAGACAACACAAACAAGAAGCAAAGGCAATGAGTCATCTGAGCAAGAACAACACAGTAGCAGAACAGCAACGTTTCATAATAATAATATTTCAGGAAAGCTCTAATATAATATTGTGCGAGGAAAAGCGGCAACCAAGCGCTCAACTAACTATAAGACAAGGACATCAATAATGTTACAATCATGGTTATATTGTCATGGAACAGTTATTTCAATATAGTTTAATGATACCGACAGAGGCGCCAAGCTCCGTGACCAAACAAAGAATAACATGAAATAGCGACTCGTATCGCGCGTGGATTCGCCATATTGCGTGTTCATGCAGATTGCCGCGTTTAATCAATGTATTGAACAGAAACAGCGCAGTATATATATATATATATATATATATATATATATATATATATATATATATATATATCGCCTTTTTCTCCATCGGTTACAATCGTTACCATAAATATCGACATATATATATATATCGCCTTTTTTCTACATCGTTACAATCGTTACAATAAATATCGACATTATTTCACCAAAACATTTACGGTTACGTATTGTTAGTGGCGACTTAACTATCCAATATGAAGTATTATAGGTAAAACCTAGCCCAACTTTTCTATTTCAGTACAGTTGATTCCCGTTAATTCAACCCTTGAGGAACAGCAAGATTTGGTCGAATTATCCGCAAAGGTCGCCTAAATCCACTGCGGCGAAATGAACAGATTCAACTCTTTTTTACTGCTTGAACAATCCGTCAACTGCAGGATGCTTCAATAGAGCATTACAATAACTTTACAATGAAGATAGTCGTTGGTCGGTGGCCACAGACCTCAACACTCGTCGGCGCAGACAAAATAGTAAAATTAGACATCGCCCAGGGCACAGCGTAAGTCGTCGTTATCGCTGCAGAACAGGTTTCTGCCGTCAGTTTGTCGACTAGGGAACAAGTAGAGCCATCTGCCGAGTTTCTTGTGTATTCATGCTTTTAGTAACCACAGCGTGCACGAGAGGAAGCCGGCGGGGGGTCGAGTGAACCGAAGCGACTTGCTTTCACGTTTGAACTAAACCAGTTTTTCTTGCAAAGTAATGTCGCCAGAACTTTCCATGCGTGCAAATTGAGCAAGAAGTCAAATTAACCGAGGTCGAATTAACGAGAGTCCGCTGTAGTTGGGAAACGCATATATACTGTAACACTACACAACAGCTGAACTAACTTGAATAGCATTTGCATTAAAAAATATAAGTCAAATTGCAATGACTGATGGAAGTAGCACTTTGAATTAGGCTCACAAATATTTTAGGAAATATGAAGGCTATAGCTGGCTTCGGCATTTCAAAGCAAATTTTCGAATGCAAGTCAAAACGATTTTTTTTTATATTACAGCGGCCGTAGCTTCTCAAATGTACAAAATTGGCACATTATATATGCTTGGCTCTAAGGCACAAGTGACTGTATTCATGCGCTAGGTACTCAACATGTCTCCCGTCATTACTCGATTTCTCCTCGCATTACCCTCCTCCCGGCGCAGCAGAGTGGTAATAAAGAAGTCTCAGTCCGGTCTCCCTGCTGTTCCCTAAATTATTCCTTTCCCCCTCCCCCTTCTTTCTCTACTGCGAATGACATGCAGTTCGGATGACATCTTTGTATATTGCATGTATCTATGTTATAAATGGTGTGTATCTATGGATGTATGGTGCGGAAACCGCATGGAGATACATGTGGAATAATTGGACTGTACACGGAAACATTTCAGTAGCGTACCACCCCATTTCGTGTTGCCCGCAGAGTTCTTGCTATATATTTTTCGTTAGTGTTCCTCTAACGTTTTTAATGATTTGCCGTGCCTAGCAAAGAGAGCTCATCCGTACCCGAATTCCGACGGTGAGGAAGATCGCTTGGTGCGTGAGGGCGTAGCCGTGCTGGTGCCCGCCCGTCATGGCCACCCAACAGCTGTCGTTCAGTTGGGAGCAGTTGCGGCTGGCAAAGAGTTGCTGCAGGCAGCCGTCAGACACCCACTCGATCACGTCGGGCGCTGCCAGCTCGGGCTCGTCGTCCGAGGTCCGCGCTCGAAACGCATCGGCGGCGATCGGTGGGATCTTTCCAGAGACCCTTGAGCAGCAGACCACGTGCCACTGGAGAGGGAAAGTGTGACCTTTTGTTACGAGTAATACTCTTGAGGGAGTGATTGCGTAGGGTCCCGTGAAGAAATAAGAAACTAAATCAGAAAGAGTGCTTCCCCTCTATCAATGCCTGCTACCAATAACCGACAGATGAGGATGGTGCTATACAGCGCTCGCAGTTTCAAATGGTCCGGTAAATTTGCCTGCATTAAATTTCTTTGGGAATAGACCCTCCGGTTCTTGCTGAAAACTCACTGAGGTGTATGCGCAGTTCTTGGATGCTGAACAGTCATGAGTACGCATCCTCGTATAGCTCTTCCAAAAGTGCCGGTGATGCACACCGGCGGTGAATGACTGTGTACCTTTAGTCGGTGAAGTTAGATCATGCTTGGCGCATTATTTCTCAAAATTCTCACTCAAATTGTGCGCATAATGAATGATTTTCTTTACACACGAGATACGTTTAGATGCTGTTTAGATCCGCGTGACAGTCGCTGCAGACGTCGCACCTCCGTAAAATGTTCACTTGAGCAACGAGATGGTTGCGTCGCAAACTGTGAATAGTGCGAGTCACTTGTGGGGGTCCTTGCATCTCGCACTCTTCACAGAGTCTACTTTCTAGATCTCATAAAAACTATGTTATGAAAGACGAACATAATGAATAAACTCACGTGTCTGGCGTATGCTGGCTTCCTGTCTTCCGACGACACGCGCAGTGGCGATGTCCACGAGAGTTGACGTTTTGTGCTGGACGGCCCGAATGTCTTCAATCGTCACGTGCACTCTTTCTGTTGGTTTGGAAGTTATGTTGTTCTCGCTGTCACTTGCCTGGTCAATAAGCTTCTGCAGGCGATCTGCGTTAGCAATCGTCAACCGAGTACGGGAAATGCATGTGCAAAGCAAGTCACGGGCGTTTTTTCTCGATATATACAGTCGAACGCTTTCATACTGAAGTGCTTGGGGCCTTCAAGATCATTCGTTGTACATGTCACTTCGTTGTAAATGTAGTGCACCTCAATCAACCAATCAATCAATCAATCAATCAATCAATCAATCATAAAAAAGAAACTTTATTATATGATTGCAAAATTTAATACTGAAATATTTAGACCGACAGCCGGAATGGCTAGTGACCGATCCAATACAATAAATCAAGAACTATTAGCCATCTTGTACAAACTGTTACTGGTAATAAATACAGATAATTCCCATAGGTAACTACTAATTAGTGACCAGCTATTTTTACAACATGAACAACCACATAATAATCTACATCAACAACAAAAAACACACAAAAAGAAAAAAATAAGACAAACTAGAGCAGTATACGAAATGAAAAGTCTATCAGAAAAAGGTCCAGACTGCTTGGTTAGAGAGGAAGTAGCGCTTAGGTATTATGTCGAAACTTGTAAGTTTTATTTCAACAGGTAAGTCATTCCACATTTTAGCACCGGAAAATTCGATTAGCCTTTCACCGTATATACTGAAGCACACAGGGAGATTGAGATTGCCGTTGCTTGCGTGTCGTATGTTTAGCAACGGGGAAATGAAGACCTTACGAGGCAGATGTCTATTAGTGTTTATTATCTTGCTTAACAGCCCGCTTTTGTAAGCGGAGTAACGGTGTTAGGTAAGTTGCGTTTGTTTGGCCCCATGATTCGCAACAATAGCTAAGGTGGCAGAGAAATTGGCTAAAATACAAAGATCGGTGCAAAGTCAATTCGAAGTACTGTCGTGCACGTATGAGAGTGTAAAAGCTGAAGGACAACTTTTTACAAATGGTGTGGATTTGGTATTTCCATTGAAGGTTACTATCGAATATAATTCCCAGATATTTAACGATGTAAACACGTTCAATTGTTTTGTCGCTGTACGTAACTACAAATTGGTGACCAGCTATCTTTACAACATGAAAAACTACATAATAATATACATCAACAGCAAAACACACAAAAGAAAAAAGAAAAAAAATTAATCGAAGCGTAATTGTAGTTTTTTATTAATGAATCGAAAATAATGTATTTAGTCTTTTCAGCATTTAATAACAGTTGATTGCCGCGAAACCACTTTGAAACAGCTTGCAGTTCGTAGGACACAATGTGTTGCAAGAATTCAAGTTTACTTCCTGCCAATAATATCGCAGTACCGTCTGCATACATTAAAGCATTTGACAACTGCAATACTCGCGGGAAATCATTAGCACATAAAGAGAACAAAATGGGACACAATACGGACCCTTGCGGCACACCAGATGTGACGTTTCTTGATGCGGATAGACATGACATGACAAGAACTTTATTTCAGTTCTGAGGAACTAAGATTTAGGCGAGCCGAAGGCTCCCCCAGATTAAGTCGGTGGCTCCGCCCACGATGGGACCGGGAGACCAAGTCCCGTCGCGATGTCGTGGGCCCTCTGGACAGCCTGGTGTTGGATTTGAAGATTGCTGCTCTTGAGGGATTCCTCCCATTGCTCTTTCGTGATGGGTGGAGAGGCGTTAAGGGCTGGGGCAAAACCAGAGCATGTGATCAAAAGAGCATGAGTCATGACCACATTTGGAGCACGACTGTGAATGGTCAGGGTTATCCTGTTAAGGGACCGGGCAGTGGGATACGAACGGGTTTGCAGAAGTCTGAGTGTGCTAGCCTGAGGTTTGTTCAATTTGGGGTGGGGGGGGGGTGGAAATTTCCTCCTGCCGAGACGATAATGGGAAACAATTTCGTGGAAGGTACATAATGGATCTTTGTGGATGTTGACCTCGTTCCGAGCCTGGCTACCCCTGACAGCGCGGTACGTGAAATCGCGCGCTATCCGGTGGGCCTGCTCGTTAGGATTACATCCGAGCGGGTTAACTGAGGCATCTATATGGGCTGGGAACCACGAGATGTGGTATCCTCCTTCGCTGCTCTCCCGAGTTCGTTGAAGTGCTTTGTTCACAATATGGTTCGCCTGTTCAGACACTAGTGCGGCCGAGAAGGATCTAACTGCTGTGCGTGAGTCCGAGGAGATGATAAGGGGAACTTTTGCGCTGTGAAAAGCCAGAGCGATCGCCGCTTCCTCCGCCACATGTGCAAACTTAGTATAGACAGAAGCTGCATTAAGCAGGTTGCCCTCCGCGTCTACAACCGAGACAGCGAACTTATCCCCACTGCCATATCTGGCAGCATCGACAAAGAGGGCCCCTAGTTTGTGCTGATTGATCTTTTTAAGGATCGACTTGGCTCTCGCGAATCTTCTACCCTCGTTATGCACTGGGTGGATGTTTCGCGGTACGGGGTCAACCATGATGCGAGTTCTGGCTTGCTGGGTCAGGCTAATTTTGGTCCCGGTTCATGTCTGGGTTGGATACCCGCTTCTTCTAAAATTTTGATCCCTGGCTTAGAGGACGACAATCTTATTATTTGAGCCACTGTGTGAGCTTCTATTAGCTCATCGATAGTGTTGTGGAGTCCTAGCTCCAGCAGCTTCTCGGTGCTCGTGGACTGCGGAAGGCCGAGCACGCGCTTGATACCGGTTCTGATTAGAGAGTCGAGTTTGGCCTTTTCCGCCTTACCCCAATTAAGGTACGGCGCGATGTAGGTAACATGACTTAAGAAGAATGCCTGGTAAGCTCTGAGCAGATTGTCCTCTTTGAGACCGCCTCTCCGATTGGAGATGCGGGCTAAAAGTCTTAGGACATTACTAGCCTGTCCAGTGAGCCTGTTGACGGCCGTCGAGTTACAGCCCTTAGCATCAATGTGGAGACCTAGAATCTTGATCGAGTCCATCCTTGGTATGGGATGTCCATTCTTAGCTCGAATTTCTATCGGCAGAACTTTCAGAGGACTCAAGGCTTCTGACCCCTTGTCGGGACTGTCGGTATAACAGTAGTTCTGATTTAGCGGGGGAGAGTTCAAGGCCCGTGCTGGAAAGAAAGTTTTCCGTTGCCTCCAACGCGCTTTGTAACGAGTGTTCGAGCATGGCAAGCGAGCCGCCCGGCGCCCAGATCATGATGTCGTCCGCATATATGGCGTGACCCACGTTTGGGATTGCATCCAGACAAATGGAGAGCTTGTGCATGGCTATATTAAATAACAGTGGGGAGAGGACCGAGCCCTGCGGGGTGCCGCAGTTGCCTAGCTGGTAGGGCCCTCCCGAGACCGTGCCTAGTCGGAGGTGTGCCTTGCGATCCGCGAGGAAAGATTTGGTGTAGTCATGAAAACGCTGACCCAGGTTAAGAGAGGAAATCTCTGTTAGGATATGTCTATGCGCGACTCTGTCGAAGGCCTTGGAGAGGTCTAGTGCCAGGATCCCTCTCACGTCACGAGTCTTGTTATCAAAGATTGCACTCTTAAGCAAAAGCATAGCGTCCTATGTGGACAACGCCTGTCTAAAGCCAATTAGGTTGTGTCTTGTTCTCAATATGCTCAGTGATCCTGTTGTGTATCGCGTGCTCCGCAACCTTGGCGATGCATGATGTAAGGGATATGGGCCGCAGGTTGTTTATATGTGGGGGTTTGCCTGGTTTTGGTATGAGTACCACTTTTGCGGTACGCCAGTCTATCGGGACCTGTCCAGTTTTCCATACCTCGTTTATTTCGGCCGTGACTATCTCGATTGCCCTATCATCTAAGTTCCTGAGGAGTTTGTTCGTGACTCCATCGGGTCCCCGGGCTGATCTGCCATTCAGATTGAAGAGAACATGTCTGATCTCTGATACGGTGAAGGGTTGGTCTAGATCAGGTGCCGAGAGTCCCATGTTGTTTACATCTACCGGGCGATCTCCGTCCTTGGCGAGGGGGAGATAGGTATATGCTAAGTTGTTGGCTAATTCCCTCTCGGTGAGACCGCTTGCGATTTGCTTATTTATGAGCCTATCCGTCGCGAGGCTAAGGGTACCCTTAGACTGTTTATCGTTGAGTAGACTTTTCATTAAGCTCCATTTGCTACCTCTTCACATACGCCCGTCCGTTTCGGTACACGTCTCGTCCCATTGCTGCCGGGCGAGCTGGGCCGAATAGGACTCAATCTCCTTGTTAAGATGCGCGATTTTCGCTCTGAGTCTACGATTGAGCTTTTGGGTCTTCCACCTGGTTGAGAGGGCATGTTTTGCTTCCAGAAGGTGAGCTATTCTCGAGTCCATTTTAGGAACCTCCAGATCCGTAGTGATTTCCTTGGTTGCTTCTTTAACTGCCTTGTTGAGATTCTCTAGCAGATCTGCATACATCTCGTCTGGTGGGGCTGTTTCTGCTCTGATTTTTCGAAAGAGATCCCAGTCCACATACTCATATCTGGCGGGCTGACTGGATTTAACACGCAACAGAATTTCGAGTATGTGATGGTCACTGCCTAGCCCCTCCTGAAGGTTGTCCCACGTGCCTTCGATACCTCGGAGGAAGGTGAGATCGGGGGTTGTATCTCGACTAACCGAGTTACCGGATCTGGTGGGGAGCCTAGGGTCTGTTATAAGTATTAAGCCGAGCTCTGAGGCGTTGAAGGCCAAGTTCGTCCCTTTTGTACTTTTATAACCGTACCCCCACTCCGTATTGCGGATAGAAACCCTTTGATTTGTACTTTCTTTTCGCGATTTAAGATAACTGGAAAAGAAGTCTTGAGAGCTACCAACAATACCGTAGCACTTCAGTTTTACCTAACAGTGCCGATCGAGTGACAAATGGTATAAGATTCCTTATCTATATCGATGAAAATTCCGATAACTATCTTTTGCTGGTTAAGGGCACAGTTGATGGCTTGGGATAGAGTAAGGACAGCAGTTGATGTAGAGCTTCTTGAGACGAAACCATGCTGCTAAAAGCAAATCGCGTTATTTTTGCTAAGGAAGTTCTTCAGCTACTGTGGGATTAATTTTTCGAAAATATTGTTTTTAGTGCTTAATATGGATATCGGCCTGTAGCTACCGGGAATGTTGTCGTTGCCGTTTTTTGTACACTGGCGTGACTTCGGCCAATTTTAACATATCCGGATAGTAATTGACGCTTAACGAATAGTTAAATAAATGACAAAGTGGAGCACTCAAGATTCCTGTATTTTTTTCAGTACCCTAGCTTGTATGCCATGAGATTATTCGTTGATATGCCATCGACAGCATTATTCCTTCGTTATACAGGTCATTTCGTTGTAGAGGCACTCGACTGCAGTTCTTAATCGCGGCCTCTTGTGTTTGCGTGCGAAAGTTTATTTACAGACATAAAGCTTTCTGGGTTGTTCATCGAGCGTATAACTGGAAGTTACGTCTCTGATACTAAAACAAAGCACTGGCATTCCTTTTGAATGAGTGCGTGCACTTCATCGATATTATCGCAGGGCATATATAGCTCCAACGTCCTTATTGAAAAATCCATATGCCTCATAACTCCTATACCCTATAATCCGATATGAAACATATAGGATCCCATACAAAAACGCATCTTTCCCATATGTCATATGATGTTATTGGATATGGGAGTTATTGGGAATACGGTTTTTTTTTTTCAATAGGGACGACGCATACACAACTTCGATCTCATGGCGACTGGTCAGATAAGCTATAGGCGAATAACGACATGCATCTTCCCTCAGCCTTGCACTGCATGCTACAGACTTTCGCGTTAGCTTAGGCGCTTTCAATTATAGCTTGAAGCACACAGCGTTTTCTTTCTATGGCGTTGTATATGTAGCTCATTTACACGCTCATGTCTGGCGAACTACGCCCATCTAAATAAATGACTTAGAGGTGCATTTGAGGTTTTTATCTTTTATCGTTGCTCTGTGAATCAAACGATATCTTACACTAGCTGACATGATGCAATGCTTTTACAATTCCTTGCACGCTTCCTGACCTAGTCTTTGGGTGCTATACTGCATGCGAAGACGCCTGTTGTGGTCCTGACAAGGCTTCATCGCGCTTCAGAGGTGTGTTGCGGCGCAGACACTTTTTACCAATAATGAATGATTTTTTCTGGGCGTGTTTTCTTATTGTAATTGCTAGGTGGCTACGCAAGAAGGCTTGGCTAATAGCTGTATTCCTTTATTATAAAACCTGCACTCAAATTTTGCGATGGAAACTCTGACTACCGGCGAACACATAAGCGCAGTCGCTCTGCGATGCAAGAAATGATGTGGTTTTACCGAGTAGTCAATGATAGCCGATTAGGCAGTGTCCATTTGCAGCTAGTCGCTAGCAGAAACTTCCCGTTGAAGTAAAATTTTGTTCGTCAATGTGCTTGCATAAGGGCACCATCACTATGCAAAAACAAGTGCCCTGCCTTAAAACGCCCACTAGAACGCAGACAGTACAACCGTTAGAGAACATATTTTGTTCAGTGTCCTCAAAAAAGTGTTCCCAGTGCGAGTGGTTCCTAACACTCCTTCTGCCCTTTCTGAAGCGCTTGAATGGGCGCTTAAGAGACATGCTATAAATATAAATGAATCTAGATTAATTAATTGCTACAGAGGTGTTCGAAGAGCGTAACTTCCACATCGAATACAAATATTTTGGGAGAAGAACGACCTTCGGGTATTATACTGAATAGCAAATATTTCTAATTTTTAAACAATGTGAAGTATCAAGGTTGCCTGAAGTTCCTTCGGAAGAAAGGGCTTACTTACGCTACTTAATATAGACATGTAATTACGTTAACCACTGGAAGTCAGTTCAACTGATCAGAAGCTTGTAAATGATAAACAAGTCAACTATGATCCTATCGGTTTCTACATGACACTGATAGTAATTAGACAAAGGTCACCTAATGCCCGTAGTAGACTTGCGTTCATTGACGCAGCTAAGTATAATAGCGTAGCCTTTTTCATTCCCAACAAATCCAAGTGGTTGACCAAATAATAAAGTGCTTTGCTTAAATGGACACAACAAATTCGTATAGGTTAAATAAGGCGAGGCGTGCTTGTTCAACCATTGGAAACTATTGTGCAAAAGTGATCTCCTCGACGCGTTAGCTGATCAACCGTTACCTGTGCGTAGCAACCGGGGCTTCGTTGCAGCAAAATTGCGCGGAAGAGTCTCCACCTGCATCGGTCTTCCTTCCTGTAGACTGCAGTAATAACTCTTGTTATTCCTTGTAGTATTCGACAGAGCCGAATATTCGAAATAGTTCAATTTGGAATCGAATACGAAAAACTATCAGTAATTTTGAATATTCGCGCACCCCTATGAATTACGTTTCTTGAACGCCGAAAGCGGCTGGTCTTACCGCGCACAGAGACATTGTAAGCCTGAAAAGGCGCTAAAACCATGGATAGGTTTCGACACAACCTTGAAGATTTCGCACTAGCTGATTATGGCGTCAGGGCTTTTTTGATGGCGTCTGCACAGATCTAATCAACATTTTTATCAACGCAATATAACTATACGGTTTTATTTCGTTATAAAGGAAAATAAAAACGATGACTCAGTATGGCAACATTCAAAAATTTTTTATTCACAGAAAGCACTGAAAAAATGCGAACATATAGCTAGAAATCCATGACGTAACACTGACGTGCCGACGCTGCGGTTTGCGCGCGAAATAAAGAAAAATAAACTTTAGCCTTTATTTTCCCCTCTAGAATAAGGCGAATGGAATGACCAAAAGGCGAGCATTGAAAGGGTGAAAACAACTCTCTGAAAAAATACTTCACGATTCAAAACTGATTTAGTGTTGCTATTCTGTGTCATTTAAGGCGCACACTATAATAATAATTAATAATTAACATAGTCATGCTTGACATCACCATGTTAGACCTCAGTGCATGAGTAGCAGTGCTTCAGATCGAGCACCAATTGTGCCTCTCTTCTAGATTTCACTGACAGATACAGTCCCTCTCCAACGCACTGTTACGACTGAAATATCGTGCACTCTTCGTTCAGACCACAGGCGCGAATACCGACCTCACTGCCCATCGACCCACAAGACAATGAAGGCAGAAGATCATACGGAAAAAGCTATATTTCTCCTGCGTGTACCGTTATTTGTTTAAATATATTACTTCACCGGACGCGTGTAGTAACGAACTACTGGCTTTATGCTATACGTTGGCAACACTTTCAATACCGGAGAGAAATCTGTCAAATGAAATCAACGGTTTTGTTGTTTCTCGAAAACGACTGGCCAGTTCGGATGCTCTCGCCTGCGTGGTGCTTTCACCACGTCGTCCATTCCTATAGCGTTCCGTTTCCCTGTTCCTCTACTCCCGTGTAGTGCAGCCAGTCGGACGTCTTCCTCGGTTTAGCATCCCTGCCATATTTCCTCTCTTTTCTCTTTCTCCTCATAATATCAGCCTTCAAGCGACTTACAAAAAAAAAAAAAAATGCTCGCTCTCCGGTAGTCGAGAGTAGATGTAAGCATGAAATGGCTACCGGCAAAGCAGATTGGGTCTGAAAACTTACTGAATCGAAATGAACCTGTTTTGAAATGAACTTCGTTGCAAGTCTCGTCCCGATAGACAAAAGAGCCATAAACGTCTCGTCACGTAGCGTGGCGCCATCTATCGAAGATGATCGAAGATCACCCGCGCCGCGGAACTCGCGGACCGTTGGCGTTGAAAAGAGCACAGGCAACCCTGTCTCAACGCCAAAAGATGTCAATCAAGTGTATAATGCACTGTATCTGCCTTTTGAACGTCACTATTGGAAATGACAAATAAAAGTTCAGCGTACTAAAAGTTACAGCTTCAGTGATTTATTGTGAACAAACATTAGGAAGAACTCGGAAGCAATATCTTTTTGTAACTTGTTTGGGCAGTAACTAGCGTATGTAATGCGGCCCTGTACAAAGGGTTGGGGCCAGAGACCACATTTTCTTAAGTTTTGATTGGTTGCCTGGATCATCTCGTTTTGCTCTAGCAACGATGCCCGGATGTTGTCGCTTGAGTTTGGCTCAAGGTCACTTGAAGGTCGCCGACAACAGGAGTTAAAAGCATTTCAAGCTTAAAATGGCAGTTTGCACTTTGACTAGTGTACGCTGCATAGTGTGCTATGCACACAGCTGCTCAGCAGGAACGTTAATGAGAGAAAGGGAGAGAGAGAGAGATTGGTCGACAGGGAAAAGTAAAGCCTGCTAAGCGCACCGTAACTATAATCTAGCGCGCTGCTGCCACCTGGACACTGGTCAAGCAGTGTGGGGAAGGAGGAGAAGAGATGGCAAGATGACAAAGAGAGATAGGAAGGAATTTGAGTCCTTGGAGAAACTGACAGCTCTGCTGGCATAAAATGCTCTGCCAACGGTAAACGCCCTCAGTGGAAACGCCGAAAGCAAAAATTCCCGCGGCATCCGTTACCTTTTGGGTGCGAATCCCGGTACGTCGCGATAAGGCACGCCCTCAATCCTGAACGATCGATGAACTTGGCCAGGCTACAATGTGCCTTATCTCGCACGTGAGCGGATCCGCGTAGCCAGAGGAGGCTTTCCTCATTGTCGACGGAAAGGCCAAGTGCGCAGTACTCAATAAATAGCGTTTGACGGGCTGCAGCGAACGCAAATATTTGGGCACAGAACGCTGATGTCAAAAAGTTACAGTAAACGTTTCACTTCGTGGACGCGGGTGACGCGTAAGCGTATGGGTGCTCCATAGCACCCATATACGATTACGCTATAGCACCCATACGCGCGTGCGACGCCTAGACTTACCGCATCGCAGATCGCTTTCAAGATCTATAGGGCTCGCGCAGCCGCGCCATAAGCAGCAGCCGCGCCGGAGTGCACCGGTGTCTGCATCCAAGTGCACCGGCCTTGTGCTATCTATAGGAGGCGTTGACTGCCCTTCATTGAGCATGCGGTTCATCCACTTCGATCGCTTCGTCGCTTTTGCAGTCAAACGCACTGCGAATCTCTGTACATATAACCTCGAACGTGCATGCTGCGCATGCTCGTCGATACCATGACAGCACGAAGGCGCCCGCGCGTAAGTGCCTCGAACCTCCGTATAATTGCTACTGCACTTGAAACTGTCGTTGCACGCATACGCGCGTTTCTTCGGTGCGCGTGCGACTTACCGTCAGCGACGCGCAGTCCCAGCGCGGCGTCCAAGTACACAGCGTCCATGTTGGCCGCGAGCGCGTCCACTGCACCTTCCAGCGCGGACAAGACGCGCCAGTCCAGCGGCCGCCGATCTGCAGTGCTGGGCTCTAGAGGTGCCTGGACGCAGAAGATACGCGTAAGCAACGCCGCGAAAAGAACTGCGTAGCGCAGCGCACGTCCGCTTCGCGTAGTGTACATGACGCCTCTGTGCATGCCCTTCGATTGGAAGGCGATCCACTTCCTTTTTCCACGTGGAGCTCCTTAAGACCCGCCGCCAGGGGCTCTGATCGGTCCGCTAAGCGCTCTGTGTCCGCATGGTGTTAAACCATTCATGACCGCTCTCTGGAAGCTCGCGACACGGGTATAAACGAGCGCAACAGGCGCATCCGGTCAGGCAAACGCGGCTCAAGCGCGACTGTGGCGCCGCGCACGACGCTTACAAGCTTCTGCAAAGAGAGCGAAGAATAACCAAAGCACCTAAAGCGTTGGAGTCTTAGGACGATCTCTGAGGAATCAATAATGCAGAGACGCGATCACGACAACTTTGCGCTTCGCCATCAAAAGCAAAGGGCAAAATGGTATTTACTGCCAGGTTTTGCTTAAGTCCCAAGGCATGATTTCTTTCTTTGCTAAGCTGCGACATCTTCCTCCTCCCCCGCACCTCCTCCCCCTCGCAGCCAGTGTCGTCCACCATGTTCTTCTTCCTAACTTGCATGCGCAGAGTGGTGGAGCACACAACTTCGGGTCGTCCACGGCCGTTTTGACATCGCGATAGATAACGCGGAGCAAAAAGCAGTTAGAAACATATACTGGAAGAAGCGCAGCATTGTCCTAACATTGTCCTAACATTGTCCTCCATTCCAGCGTCATCTCTAGACAATGAACATATTACTTGGTTTGCTCACACCAATAACTTCATAGTGCCCACACGTACGAACTGATTACGGCAAATAAACGGCCCAATTTTCGGCTATTTCATGATCAAATTTCGTACCATTCGTCATAAAATCTTCTCAGCCATTACATAGTTTTAAAAAAGAACATGAAGAAGTTCTTATTACAACCTATAATTATGCTTAACATCTGACAGCGTGTGTACTTGTTTGGTTTTGTTATATGCGTTCTTGTATTTCGATAGTTATCCGTTTATGTAAAACATGCGCTTGCCTGTCTGGTTTTGTACCTAAAGATTTTGTATTCTTAAGATGCTCTTTCCAGATTTGCCTCTGATACTTAACCTTTTCTGCCAGTAGTGATAAATCTTTCTATTGTTATTTTGTTTCTTTCGATATTATTTTGGATTTCTTTTATCTGTGTATAATTTCTGTCTCTGCCATTATATTTGCTCCATGTTTGCATATTTCTGCGCAGGAGGTCCAAATACAGTATAATACCAGCGCCGTAAGGGCGCAGAAAATGGCATTAACTTGCTAATGCCTTAACTTTTAATGACATTAGGGTGGTGCCACACGGACGAAAGAAATGCCATTTGCCTTAATGTCATTCGTTATCTAATGCGTTTGTCAAAACTCATTCGATCCGCCGCAGTGGCTTAGCGGCTATGGTGTTTTGGATCGACTCCCGGCTGCAGCGGCCGTATTTCGATGGGGGTTCGCCGAAACACAAGAACGCCCGTGTCCTGTCCATTTGGGGCACGTTAAAGATTCCCTGGTGGTCAAATTTAATCCGGAGTCCCCCACTACGACGTGCTTCATAATCAAATCGCAGTTTTGCCAAGTAAAACTCCAGAATTCCATTCACTTCAGAACTAATTCTACTGAGGAATGCATGCTTTCGACGCCATAGCTTGCCCAGTGAAATATAATTGAAATATTTGCAGTATAATTTAAGTATCCTCCTATTATGTAAAAAATATATAATTTATGCATGACTTTCCAGAACAAAGCTCCTGCAAGGAGTTGTATTCGGCGAACCTCCTCAGGTAGGCGTTGGCACGGCTTCGACGGTGCAGGCGCAATTTTCCTTTTGGGCTTCGGATTCAACATGTGATGGCTGAAGTTGCTATGGTTGCTTGAAACGTTGTAAAAAGCAGCAACAAATTCAAGCTAACGGCACCGTAGCATGCTTGTTTTAGAGCGAAGCTCGTAGGCGCACGTTCCTCCGGCTAGCGTCGGCGTCGGCGTTTTCCCTTGGCGTTTTCCCTCGGCTTAACCGAGCGAATGAGCACAGGGAAAGATGAAAGCGAACGCAGGGCGTAGCGTGAGGAAAAAAAGCGTAGCACCATAGCATACTCGACTTGAAGCGCAAAAAAAGGAAGGAAGACGAGACAGGACGAGCGCTAACTTCAAACTAAAGTTTATTCTCAGAAAACCAGGCGCTTTTATCTGTCGACACTGATCAGAAGCACAATACACCATTGCGCAAGCGTGCTCCAATCCCGCCAGAAAGTTTAAGATAGTTGTAAAATTCAATCGCGACGTGGCTATGTGCATAAAAACAAATAAAAAGAACCCAAAAGCTCCGAGAACGTAAGACGCAGAAGCAAGCTAGGAATCAGGCCCTCAGCAGCTAAAAACGCCTTGTCGAGATATGCTATTTCACTTGTGTAAAGGTTAATCGAGGGCTGGCTGGCACACGTGGAACCGTTTTTGTGAATGTAGAAAGCCTCTACAACCTCCCTAGTTATCTTACCTCGGTGCCGAAAGAGGACTTATGTGTCGTGTAGAACGGCTTTACATCCGCATTGTCGGCAGTGTACGGCAAGATGCGAATATGGTGACCCTTTTAGGGAGCTGTCGTGCTTTCCGAGTATAATGTTTAAACAGTGGCCTGTCTGTCCGATGTATTTATGTCCACATAAATAAGGATTGAGTTCCACAATTACATGCACAAGTAACGAATGCTCTGCCGTGTCTCGGGGTGCACTGAGCTTGTTTTGGCTTCCCCTTCCTGCGCATGCGCTTTTGAAGAGCTGGACAAGTAGCGCCTAGCTTGTTCTTAGCAGTGAAAACAACATCAACATTATATCGGGAGACCACTTTCGCATAGCCTGCTTGTTTCACACCATGGACACTGTTCACTGTTCAGATGGCGCTACGACATTTCATGTTTCGCCCCAGTATTGTCGACGCCGGCCGCTAGAGAGGCGATGAAAATGATACGCCATTCCGAACGACAACGGCTTCCTTATCGTCGCTCGTTTGAGAGGTATGACCTGCGCTTTGACGAAAGCAAGCTCACAATTGTTCCCGCTGCTCATATCGATTGCGAACGCGTGCTATCATATGCAGAGCATGCGCACTTTGATATTTTCACAACTCGGACAGTCTTCTTTCGTGATAAGCGATTGAAAGTATCACGGCAAATGTATACAGCGTCTCTATAGTTTTGCTGGTTTTGACACTGGCCGTCCCAAAGCTTCACTTGTAGTGGCGCATAGATCGCGCGCGAACTGCAATGCACGGTGCCTATAGAATCGCTTCACACCATAGCATGCTTATTTTAGAGCGCAGCTCTTAGGCGCCCGTTCCTGCGGCGAGCGTCGGCGTGGGCGTCGGCGTTTTCCCTCGGCGTAAACGAGCGAACGAGCACAGCGGAAGATGAAAGCGAACGCGTGAGAAGTAAAGCGTAGTGCCTAGCAAGATTTGCGACGACCGCTACGAGATTGCGCTAGATGAGCGCGCCCTCTAAAGGGCCCTCTACGCACCCGTGGCAGCGGCGGCGCCGGCGGAGCGAGGAAAAAAAAAGAAACAAGTAGCTCGACTTCTCGCATAGCGTTCGCCACAAGCGTTTCCCGGTAAAGGTTACGGTTGCATAAGCTGCAGTTGCCGGGAAGCGGCAACTGTGTGGCCGATCTTTATAGTATAGCACCGCGTCGCATTAGGGAGTATCGTAATCGTCGGTGAATTTTTTTTAGAATTTCACTATTCCTGAAGGGAAAATAAACTTGGAAGTGCATTTACTTTATATTTAGGACTTTAAAATTGCTCACTTCTGGAGATACTGTAATCAACATGACCACGTCAAATGTAATTAAATTTGGACGTGTGGCAGCTCCACCGAAAAAGAAAGGTCATTAGGGAACTTAATTAAGGCATTAACGATCCAATGGCATTTCGTGCGCCCATGTGCACACGTATAAATTTATGACTACGGGACCTCCATCATATGTGGAAGTTCTATCATTCTGAACCATTAAAATTCTTATTCTGATTCTGTGACCGAGGACCGATTTCTGTGCTAGCGGTGGTTGGCGAAGTGCAGGGTTCGTGTCCGATCTCGCGGCGTCATTTTCGACGATCTGTATATAAAACACGCTTTAGCCTAACCGTGCACTTCGTCATCAACAGCGTTTTGGACTACGTTAGTGAAAACTTGACGGACGAAAACAGCTTCCAGCTGGAAGCTGTTTTAGCGTGTCCGGTATTCCGCTAAACGCAGGCAGTTCGGCCGGAGTAACGGTTGAGCGAGGTCGCATACGTGAGTGGCCTGCACGGTGCCCCCAGCCACTTGGTGGAGCAGAGCTCGACCAGACAAACACAGAGTTATTACTGCAGCTACTCAGTGTATTATATTTCGCTGACGGTGTAAACCTTTGGCAGCGACGTCATCATCAATACGATTACGCCGCTTGGAGGCGATTGCAGGCGATTTGTCAAGTAGCTGCGTAAATATTTAAGGGAGTTACCACAGAAACCATAGCAGTGTAGTTTATTAAGTAGTATATTGTGGTCAACACCGTCGAAAGCTTTCTTAATGTCTAAAAATATACCGATCACCATATCTTTACTATTAGGTTAGCTAATAATTGAGTTTGTAACGGTAATTACTGCTGTACTACTAGACCTATTTGGCCTAAGCCATCTTGATTTGGAGATATGGTATTATACTAAAGCAGGCATTTTCTTATCCTTTTAGCGATTACTTTGCAAATAATGTGTTAATTGCTGAAAGCACAGAGATAGGCCTGCAGTTTTGAATAAGTTGGGAGTGGGTCACCGCTCGTCTAGATTGGTGTGACCTTGGTTTTATTCAGTAAGTCTGAATAAGTACCACTACAGATAGCTCTGTTACATATTTTTTCTATGCACATGCTTATTATCTCTATATTTGATTTTAGTGTGTGTACAGTAACCTCACCATTTACAGCTGCTCGTCCAGTAGGGAGAGCGTTTATCTTTGAATGGATTTCAAAATCTGTGATTTCGAAAAGCTCAAATGAGTTCACGACACCGTCAGGTAATCTAAGTCTGCTCATAGCGGGAAGTTTTAGTGAGGTGTGCCTCCCATTGCAACTGAAATAGTCGTTAAACTCACTTGCCAATAAAAATTTCGAGCATTCGTCATAGTTTAAGTCAGGTAGTTTAGGGGTTTCCATATTTTTAATGACCGAGTTCATTACAGTCACAGTCATCTATGATTCTCTTGATTTAGCAAAATGAGACGACTATAATACTTCTTTCTGAGGCGCAGTGCAGTACATAATTTATTTCTAAACATTTTTATTGCTCTCTAAAATACTTGTTATGTTTGTTATGCTTATGCTTCCTCAACCAGTGTTCTTTTTAAGCAAGATAACTCAAGAGCATCAGTTGTTATCCGGGGTTGAATCGGCTGCTCATAATTTTTTTTTTTTTTTTGACGAGAAGGCGACTGTGTAATGCATTGCGCCATACTTTTGGGGAAGCACTGATACATATAGTGTCTGCATCTGGGGCTCGCTCTATTTGCTCTGGTGTGGTGTTAAGACAAATCTACATGACGCTTTCTGCCTCGTTATCAACCATAATGAGCGGAAGTTGCACAATTCTTATCGGAAAATTACGCTCGAACCACTATGGAATGACCTGCCAATTTCAGTGTTTTCTTCGCTCTTTTCTCTTGTTCTTGCCTGTCGTTGGCACCTTGCCAAAGATCTCAGCGATAGCATCTGCGTCACAGGCGTCGTTGCACGAATGTAGGGTGGTCAGAAACATCTACACGCAGTTCTCAGTCTCTCTTTGTAGACAGTGCAACGGGCACACTGATTAAGGCAAGAGTCACTGTCGTTGGAGCTCGGCCCGGGCGAGTGTTCCCAACCAGGTAGCGAGGGCTCCTGCTCCCACGCTCGTCATGTGCAACGAACATCCGTCTGCAAACGTGAGAGGAAGCGTACAGGGATAGTATTTAGAACGCTCTTTATTCATTGGCATTTCAGGTCAGAATGGCCATGTTAACAGCTGAACACACTTTGGAGAAGTTATTGCGTTGTTCATTGAGGAATGACTGATCTTAAGAGGCATTCATGCGGGAGACTTATCCATGAGATCTGGCGTGGAATTAGCGTAACTTATTTCCAGTGACCGTCCTTTCCGTCCCATTGCAAGAAGGAAGGTAGTGCATCGCCGCCAAGAAGATGATAAAGCCTGGAAGCTCATCCCTTCGCATGCCATCGGGGGAATTTGCGGCATCGGGCCATCCTTTTTGTCCTTCACCGAGGTATAGCTAAAGCAATTCAATCGTCGCAACATACGGCACTTCCGTCATTGTCGGCTTCCGTCTGAGGGAAGCAGAACCACGAGACCTGACGTTAAAATTTACAGTTGAGACTTCCCGGCGAAATCATCGCCGCTGGAAAACATTACTGAAACAGGAGGCAGATGAACACGCCTCGCAAAGCGCAGTCTCCACAGCTCGCACGCGGCGAGCATGTAGAAATTCCATGCATTGCATCATATTCCATCATATTGACGCCCTACGAATAAGGGGCTAAAGTCTGCCACGTGTGAAGCAGCGACTCACCGTCATCGACTCTTTCTTCACGCTTCACCCTACGCCGATGTTGCCGATACCTTCTGTGCCGCCGCGTTTCGAAGCACCCGTCGGATCGCTGCCAGGACAGAGCGGCTTCCATAACAGATGTGTTCTTGAACACGTCTCGATCCAGGAAGTCGCATACAGTGACTGCAACCATCCCAAAATGCATGGATTATACGATGCCTGTTCAGTGACTTTTTTTTTATTGTTATCACTGACTCATTAGGGAACAGGGTACTTTATTTGCGCTGAATTGTGCGTCCTATACTGCGCGTTCCGACATCGTAAGTTCATACGGAAGCAAACATTCGTAGTAAGGTGGAAAGCTTGATGCATTCATTGGATCAACCTGGAAAACTACGGCAGCACAAAAAGGAAGGACACAGGACAGCGCGCAGCCTGCGTTCTTCCTTTTTGCGTTGCCGTCGTTTGCCGCGCTGGTCCAAAGAATTCAAGCATTCCTAACTCCTTATGCAAACGTGCGAGCTACATAGCACAGACAACAGCTTTTTGCCCTTTTCAGCTTCTCGACTGCATTCTTTCGTCTAGATAGCTTGGCTACCTATACTAAGTGGTTCGTTTTGAGAAAGGAAAGGTTGGCGCTATCTTCTGCAGCCCCTGATCTTGTGCTGCCCTCAGTAACGCCCCGTTCCCTTCCGAAAGCCGTAGATAATCTCCTTTGAGTGTGAAATCGCTGCTTAGAAATTGGTTATTCCCGTAGGACACGCCATACTCGAGTCTGAAGTCATCATTAGCGCGCAGAATGCGGTGCGCGTCGCAAGCGTTTCTACCAGCCATATCGTATGCGAGTGTTTAATTTCTACTAAGCGGGCATGGCTTTGGTTAACCTCCCCACCTTTCCCTTCTCGTTTCTCTATCTCTCTATTAAGCGCCGGTCTGACAATCCTGCTGACTCGTGTTCAAAATTTGAAGCTGTCCAGAGCTGACTTTATTTAGCTATAACGACCATTACCACTATCATAGTAGCGTTATTAGTTTCAGATGGGCGCACAGCATTTTGCGCAATAGCGTCCAGTTCAACGCCTGTCGAATCCATTAACAAATGCTAGAAAGTGGGTGTGCGAATATTAACATTTTTTACAGCAAATCAAATGTTAAACCAAACTATTCAATGCGGTCTTCAAATTTATTGGCCACTATTAGAAATTGAATATTTTGTCCCTATATTTCTTGTGGGGACATGTATGGTGGTCTCGGGTGTCGTGTGCAGCAAGAGCAATTGCACCAACGAAGCAAGCTGTTCGAGATAAGTAGTTAATACGGCTGTTACATAATGGTTGATACGGTAGTGAACGGATGTCATTATACTATCAGTCACGTGTGCGGCTGCCTACCCTGCTCGAAAAAAAGGTCCCTCTTGTGCGCCGGGAAGCCTTTTTCTGCCACCGACTGGGCTTCATCGGCCACCTGGGCACACTTGGAAGCCAGGTTCCGCGCTGCTGAAGGCTGCCCGTAGAGCTCGGAAAATTCTTCCATGACAGCGGTGCAGTTCATCTGTGGAGAAATGAAGGATCTACTGTTGACTCTCTGACGCGAAGTGCCCACGTAGCATGCGTGGGACGGATAATGTGCGTGTGACCGGAACTTATCATGGAATCAAACAAACGCACTTGCAAGATACTGGTTCACTAGAGTAATTTCTTTCTCGTGCCATTCAGGGCGCACCTGCACAGCAGTTCTGCCGGCGCCACGATGCACGTAGTTGTTACCTTTAAGCGTGTAAAATTGGTTTAGCCCATTTAAGAACTCTAAAATAGCTCATTGCTCTTATATTTTCCATTCACTCCGCTATAAGAATTGAAACTGCCGGCAGTATTTCCGGACAGTGGCTGTGCAGCCAAACTTGTGGTGAAATCGGTTTATTGATTGGTCTTTCAATGAGCAAAACTGGTACAGAACCAGGCTAGTGCCATAGCAAGGGAAAAGAAATACAGTAGTTGGAAGTAAAGCCACATTTCTAAAACCGTGCTTTTTCTGCCCGTTAATGTCGAACTGTACGCGAAAAGTGTGTCACACGCGCACAATGAATTTCTTGAAACGGTGTAGAAGAACACTCGTCTTACACGGAAGGATGATCACTGTGTTGTCGTAACGACGAGACGTAAAAGGTAACGTGAATACAAGTAAACGATCACAGCACAGAAGTCCCTTCAGCTGACTTCGAACCTCGGTCGTGGGGAGCGTTAATGGTATCAGTGTTTCGCGAGGTAGCCGTTGCGGAAGGCGCTGCGATGCATGAAAGAACTTAAATAATTTTGACCACAAATATTGCACCGTGGACGCCGTGGTGGGGTAAAATCGAGAAAGACTAGGGGAATCAAAGACCAAGGAAGAGAAAAGGGTGTAAAGGATAAGTACGAATGAGGTTAGTAAGAATGTTTCACGCCATCTGAGTAATATTACCGTATAAAGTCCCCCACCTTCCTTGGGCGCCTTTGCAGAGCCACAATTTGCCTTTGCCTTTTGTGGCATTGAGTGCAGATAGAGAGAGAGAAAGAGAGACGAGAGGGAAAGCAGAGAGATTAACCAGACGCACGTCCGGTTTGCTACCCTGCTCTGGGGAGCGGGGATATACAAACGAAAAGACAGAGGGGAAGGAGAAAGAGCACTAGTGGAGCGCATACGTGAAGATACACAGCAAGTCTATAAATGGCAGCAGGGAAATGTCAACCTGAGGTGTTGCAGGAATGTTTTCGACGCTTTCCGCATCAGCGACGCGCATGGCCATGGTTAAAGGATCTCCGTTTAAGAAAACCTATGATGCCTATTGAAGGCATGGAAGCACTGGAAACAGGGCGCCTATTACTTCTAAGGCGCTTAGAACTCACGGTGTCTCCAGCTTAGTAAAAATCACGCGAAGAGCATCATCAACCACTGACTGCAGCATGGTGACGACCTGCCGTTCTTGCTCTGGTAATTTATCGGGAGCTAATGGACAGTGTAAATTGTTCAAGTACGTTCCCACGTTAAGAACCTTACTGGCGCGAGTGGTATTCATTCATAGGGAACTTTTGAATCAGACCGCTCATAAAGGATACTTCAGTGAATTTGATAGAGTTAACAAAAAATAAATTCTGGGGTTTTACGTGCAAAACCACGATCTGATTATGAAGTACGCCGTTGTGGGGGACTCCTGAGTCATTTCGACCCCCTGAGGTCCTTTAGCCTGCAGACAATGGTACACGATCGTTTTTCCATTTGGACCCCATCGGAATGCGGCCGCCTCGGCTGGGATTTGATTCCGCGGCCTCCTGCGCAGTGCAATGTCAAAGCCGCTAAGCAGTCACGGCAGGTGCTCTAGATAGAGTGGCCAACCGTACGAATAAATGCCTCTGGTACAAAGTACCAATTCAAAGCAGCTACTTTCATTGTTTTCAGTTTAAGAGTGCAGTGATGAGAGAACTCGTTGCACAATACTGTTACCGTTCTCGTGGTTTAGCGAAACCAATTCCAACTCTGTAGGTAACGTTTACATCATCACAGACTATCCCGAGCCAACATGCCGTTTTCTAGCGGTTCTGTTGTCCGCTTATTCAGAAAGGCCAAACTTGCGTGCCTTCAGTAGCTGCCTACCTTGAAAGCAATGGTGAGGAAGAGCACCTGGTGGGTCAGGCGGTAGCCGCTGTGCTGTCCCCCCGTCATGGTCTCCCAACATGTTCTACTCACGTCCCGGCAGTGGGCGCTGGTGAAGATCTGCGTGATGCACTCATCCGAACCCCCCTCGGTGATCTCGTGGTACGGCGCGGTACCCGACGCGTTCTCGGCTGGTTCCACGCCAGCCTTAATAGGTGTGTCAGTCCAGAAGTTGTGCTTGAGTATTCCGCGCGACACTGCGTAAGAAAAGCGGGTGCTAAGAGAAGCCACTAGTACCGTATTTCACGTCTAGTGCTGCGCTGCCAAACTTGAGCACGTCTGTTAAAGATTTTAGACATAGCACCAACAAACGGTAAGACTGGCTGCCACAGATAAGGAAAGCCACAGGAACGCATGTAAAGCTACAGCCCTTTACAAGTAAAACGTTTGCGCTTATACGTGTCGGCAGCTGACGCGCATGTTACAAAGAAGACATTATCCCGGTACAAGTGAAATTCCAGCCTGTGAAATTTGCAACTTCAGTCCAGTTGCTCTGATTTCCAAAGGACAGACATATTTCCGAGAAATAAAATCGCGTTTCTCTCGGTCTTACTTAATCATCGCCCGACGTCAAATAATACCTGTGCTCAATGTTTTCGCACAGAGTCGTGTAACTTGTACCTGTATAAGCAGTAACCGCTGCGAGGCAGACGCGTGTACGTATGAGGAGCAGCGTGGTGGGCGTGGTGTCGATCACATCACCACATATTCCGTGAAAAGACCCCGGAATCCGTTCCAGCCATAGTAAGTTCTCGATTTAGTTTATTGAGACACGCTTCTCTTTACCCCTCCACGTGCCTGCTTCATTCCCCACAATCTTTATCTGGCGATGAAATTTTATCTCTAAAAATTCGGGAAGAGGTGGCCCTTATATACACCTTCCCGCGGTTCAAGTTCTATCATCTGAAGATCATGTCGAATGTCTGAAGTTAGCTGCTCCCAAGTTTAAATCGCGTGCGCGTCATCTACTACCTTGGACTTGCCTTGGGACAAAGGCTGTCCGTGAAAAGGCGCTCTTGGCTGTCATTTACAAACTGACAAACCTTACGATTATGATTGGTGGCAATTCAGAAGTCACTCATGCAGTATGCACGCGGAACGGGGCTCCACAATTCGATACACAGCCTTCAAAGCTTAAGGGTCACTAATTTTAATAAAAAATGCTACGGTAGCTACCCGAATCCTGCTTGCACAAGTGGTCTGCGTCCTTTGGCGGGAACAATATTCGCGACAAGTTAGCGAATACGTATAACAAAATTTCGCCATTTTTTTGTCTTTAATTTGGGGAATATGGTATATGTTTATGTCCGAAAATGAAAACACGATCGTATTCAAAGACAACCCATTTTGTGTGATACTCCTAGAGTACTTGTACACAAAAATATTAAGAATGAAATGCGACCCGCAGTTCTCTAATTTCGTATTCTGATGCAAACGTTTCGACAAAGCAACAAACCTACCATTTGACGTTCGCATTATGTCGCATAGCACGCCAGTCTAGAAGCCGGGCGGAGCAGATAACAGCTGCGCTCCTGCTTTTGGCTGGCAAAGGCAAGACTGGCTTCACCCTTTCGCCCGCAGCCACCTGCCTCACATGGGGGTTTGCCTTTTTGTTGAGACCATGGTCGAGATACGGAACACAAACAATTTCGAATTATAAAAAAAAATGTAGTCGTTTTCGAATACGATAGTCCTTCGAGCTTCTGCTGCAAACACATACCATAATGGCGGTATTTCAAAATGTTAATATATTTTTTGTTAAATATGCATTTATTAAGTTTAATTTAGAGGTGTGCGGATATTCGAAAAGTTCGAATATTATATTTTTAATATTGGTAGTGATTCGAAAAATAAATATTCGAAAATGTCGAATAACCGGTTGATACGAATTTTCGCACCAAATCGAATATATTGTTAACCTCAAATCGAATTTATTTTTGGCTGTGCGAGAGAAAACACGGTTATTAGCATTTGTTTCTGTCTAATCTAAGAATGTTCGGGCAATTTTGTGCTGAATCTTGTGACGATTTTGTGCCGATTTCGCGATTTTGCTTGTAAAGCAGACTTAGCCACTAAACGTGTTAACTTTGCGAAAAAGCCAGTCTCTCAGTAGCGAGGGGTACGTGCTTGCGAACAGCGCGGGTGCATTTTTTTTTATTTTTTATTTTTATTTTGCAGCATCACCCCCACTTCTGATCTCACTACTTGACAGCAAGTGCTGTGAATGACGACTGGCACAGGGTCAAGTGTTTCTGAGTTTACGGATATTTGATGCGGCATAATAAGGCATAGGCTGGCGAGATCAGATAGTGAGAATTGCTAAATTTTCCAAGTTATTGTGATCGAAATACACAATGTTTTAGTATAGCGGCTTACTAGTCTAGTTTTCTAACATTGACAATGTATTTGCAATGTTCCAACATAACAAATTAGCCCAACTTGCTTATAAACGCGTGTGCATATCATTATTCGATATTCGAAGCTAAGTATTCGTATTCGATTCGTATTCGAAAATTTTGCTATTCGCCCGCCCATAGGTTAATTGTTAACGAAACCTTTTGGCCGCCAACGCGCATAAACCACCTGTGAAAGCAGTGTTTGCGTACCTGGCACAGCGTTCTTTCACTGAAATTAGGGAAACTTCAACTTTGAGGGCAATGTATAACTTAATTCCCACATTATGCCCCATGAGAACCCACGCGAATAAAGAAAAAAATAAAGAAAAAAAAAACAGGAAAGAGAGACGCATCATGCATGCACCTAACAGCATCGATCGCATGCTTTTCGATCCGAAATACTCACTTATGGGTAGATCCGTTGTCTTAAGAACCAGTTCAGTGGCCGCGTCTCCGAATTGTCTTGCTCTCCTTTGGAGAGACTTGATTTCCTCCACGCTCACGCTGAAACTCGCGGGAAACTGTCCTGAGGCGCCCAATGACTCGTTTTCAGCGCGAGGTTGGATCATGTTGAGAATCGTCTGCAGACGGTCTGCGGTAACAAAGCCGACATGAGTGTTCCACTTGATTCAATTAGCTTAGTTACTCCGAACGTCAGTCTGAAAGTCGTAATAAGTGTGAAGGCTATAGGAGCTACCATATGGGCTACCATAGGAGCTACCATATAAGAATCTCGAGATCAAGTAAAGGACCGCAAAAAGAGCGATGGAATGAAAGATGTTAGGCGTAACGTTAAGAGACAAGAAGAGAGTGGTGTGGACCAGAGAACAAACGGGCATAGCGGATATTCTAATTGACGTTACCAGAAAAAAAAAAGAATGAAGCTGGGCAGGCCATATAAGGTGTAGGATGGATAACCGGTAGACAATTAGAGTTACAGAATGGGTGCCAACAGAAGGGAAAGCACTCAAGGACTGCAGAAAACTTTAGGTGGGGTGATCAAGTTGAGAAATTCGCAGGCTCAAGTTGGAATCAGCTTGCGCAAGGCAAGGGTAATTGGAGAACGCAGGGAGAAGTCTTCGTCCTGCAGTGGACATAAAAATATGATGATGATGATGATGATGATGACGACGACGACGACGACGACGACGATGATGATGATGATGATGATGATAGAAGCACTGTCCCCCGCCCGAACTCCCCGTACACGTGCCGGAGACCTTTTTCATCATTGGACTATGCTCGTTGTTTTGCACAGCCCTGGGAATGGCTACTATAGTGGCGCGCCTCTATACCAACAAACGAATGAACGGGCACATTCAGCACCCTACTTCCGCCCCCCTCATTATCTTTCGCACAACTCTTGTTCACAGCAAAATTAAAATGGTTTCCCGAGCCTGCCATGCTTTGTGTGTTCACTGTATAGGTGCTGTCAAGCGGCGAAGACGCAGTACAGAGCAATGTAGGTGAGACGAAGCAATCATATGGGCTTCATTATCCCTATCGTCACGACCGTAATGAATCTCGGCGCCGCAGCACAGTTGGTGATTGTTGTGAGCAGACGGACGGACCAAGGAATGAAGGAACTGGTCGACCAACTGTGATCGATTAGACAGCCACCCAACCAACCGAGCAAGTGAGGAACGAAAGCATACGTTCGGCTTACCCCATACGTCGGCGCATAACTTTTGTTCGCAGTAAGCGGCCATTTACACCGTATCTAGAAGTATCGCCACGATCATCATCATTGACAAGATGATGATGATTTCACCGCTCTCCCGCCTACCTGGGTAACTGGGTAGCCAGTGGTCGAATGGGTAGTGCATCGGGCTGCTGAGTTGAGGTAACAGGGTTCGAAGCCAACCATCGGACCAACTTATGTCACTGAGTATTCGGCAAACGTGTGCATACGTGCCGCTCTTCAACGAAGCTCTTTCAGGCCGACATAGGTCACTGTAGACGCGCGACTCGGTAGGTACCACTGTTCGAAGAAACTCTTCGACGCCATCTTGGAGTACTGGGTAAGGGCCACTCGGTCGGTGCTGGTCTGCACGCTTAACTCGAACGCTCCGCAGCGTGGCCTGGCCATTTCGCTTTGCCGAGATAAGCAAACCGCAACGTGCTTCCCAGGTGCACGTGAGAGCGCAGCCACGAACGAAACGTGGCGAAACGGACTTGTCAAGTGAGCGCACTCTCCCCACCGCTCAGACACAAGCGAAAGACAAGTCGAACAGTCAAATCGAGGTGCGCTCCAGCTATCGTCCGCCGCCGCAATCATACCGAGATAACAGCGCACAACACTTCGCGGCGCTGGCCTCAGTCAAGTCGGTCCAGGCCACGCTGCGGAGCGTTCGAGTTAAGCGCGCTGACGGCGGTACGTCTTGGATGCCTACTTGAGTAACTGCGTATGTGCCACTGGGAATGCGCCGCTCTACAATCGCAAAAAAGATCCCTTAAAGGCGTCCTCACCAGGCCAGATAGCAAATTTTGGTTATACGCTGAAAGTTGTTACGTGCTCTCTAGGGAGCTTTCTGCCGCAAGAACTTCAACAGCGGAGCTGTTTAAGCCGGCCGTTAGTCCGTCCGCAGTTGACAAAAAATGTGGGCCAATCCTGGCGGCAGTGCAGAAAGGGTCCAAGAGCAATGGCACATACCTCTGTGAACTAGCGAAGCTGAGCCTGGCTAAGTCTAGATAAGCATGGTTGGGGGTACTTAAGCTTAGTGAGTCATCGATAGCCAATGAATAGCTAATCGATAATTGATCAATAATCAATAAATTCTGGGGAAATGCTGGGGATGACTTGGTAGTGCTTAGCCTAGCCCAAACACGTGGCCAATACTTTACGATAGCCAATCAATAGCTAACCAATAATATATCAATAATCAATAAATTCCTGAAAATGTTGGGGATGATTTGGTAGTGTTTAGCTTAGCCCAAAAGCCAGGACTAGCTAGGCGCCAGTCTAGGATTGCGCCTCCAGTGCAAGCTACGCTAATTGTTTTTATCAAATTGGTTCACTAATAGCCGAGATAGATATATTGCAGTGCAACGAACCCATGATATCAGGAGGCGAGCGCCACTGCCAAGAAAACTCTCTCCACTTGCCCCGTCTAGCCTCCACAAGCGAAATTCCTTCCCTGCGTTCTCTCATGCCGGAGCCGGAGGATCGCGTGACGCATACGTCACGGGCTCCACTTCTCTTATTATGATTTTTTTTTCTCGCTTTCTTGCTGCGCGGCGCACTTCCGGTGACGGCCTCGAGCGCGAGCTGTTGCATTTGTCTTGTTTCGCGCAGCGCACAATTTTGCGCGCTGTGCACGAGAACACCTGACTAGTGGTATAAGACAGTGCTGCACGAACACTGAGGCAGACGCAAGCGGATCACAGAGCATGATCGCGCGCTGAACACGATAGAAAATGACATCGTTTCGTTCTCAGCGCGCGCAACTGCACGACGTGGGAACAAGCCGACGAAACGGAAGTACATCTCTCTTGCTGCGGTACGAAGTAAAACAAGAGCATCTAAACATTAGGTTTGTGTGTTTTATTATTTCTCCAAACTTTATTTCGTCTATTGAAGCAACAGATTACACAAATAACAGATGTTGCCTTGAATAATTCTCGAAGTGTCATGTGTCACTATGAGCGAAGTCACAACATACACATGTACGTAGGCAAGCTTGCTGATATACGTAATCCCCGTCTTGAAGGGCGGCGCCCGCGAGGAGAAAAGCTACCTGCGTTTAGTTTGAAATTTCAGTTCTTACCGCGGCGCGTAGGGATGTAACACTTAGTAGACACGATCGTTAGCGCGCGTTGTATGCACTGCGCTGGCCAGCTCAATATGGACAGACCTCCGATGCTGTTTCTCCGATGCTGAGCGGAAGCGAACCCACGTCACAAGCTTTCCTCAAGTACAGCAACCCCAAGCATTAACAGGCTGCGCCACAAATGCACTGGGTATGTGCCGCTTTTCAATGAACGCCTTTCACGCCAACGCTGTAGTGAACTGCGCCATGAACGCACTGTGCATATGCCGCTCTTCAATGAACACCTCGCCAACTTGAATCACTGAGTATGTGCCAATAAGTGTGCGGCCAAGCAGCTAACAACACTCAGCGTTCGCAGGCACCGGCGCGCCACGCTTCTAGTCTCGGAGGCCACACGCGCACTTCTCGGCAGTGCCACAAGATGGCGCTGCGTGTCCAGACAGAAGCGCGAGAGAGGAGCCCGGTTGCCGTATGACGCGTTTCTCAGCGTTCACACGCATCAGTGCGCGCCGTACATTTAGGACGCTATGCGCTGGCTTCGCGGCGGCGGCTGCTCTAGATGGCGCCCAGCGTTCTTAGGGAAGCGCGAGATAGGAGTCCCGATTGCGGTACACGCCTCACACATAACTCGTTTCGACGGTGGCAATACGTTGCGTCGCTGTATTGATTCAATGCCAACGCATTATCGTCCACAGTCGTCATGAGATGGGTCGTGCCGCAATTTTTTTTTCTCCACGTCGATGATGTCCTCCGACCGGAGTAGAGAATATTTCAATAAACTTATTTCACCAACAACACGTAATGGCGTAGTCTTTATCAAAGGCTTTAAGCCACTTTGCGTGTGATCGGAACTGTAGGCGGGTCCTGTTTCAAGGCTCTTTAGCAAGCGCTTCGAATGTTAAGAGAGTAAGGGGTACTGTATCTCTCAGTTTATCTGCTTTCGGGGCAATTGCTCCGAAAGCACAGAGACTGAAAATTGGATCAATAGCGCGCCTATGTGAGCTAGTTAGTGCATAAACAGAACAAAAGCTGCGTTCAGTCTGTTGGGCTGAGCGATAGAGAAATATTTTACTTTTGCAATTACTGAGTGCGTCGTGTTTGGAACTTTCATCTGATTTACTGCTACATTTTTGTTTATTTGTTTTTTTTTACTCTTTATTCGTCCTGCTAAGGGTTATAAGCCACCATTCACGCACAATAAACTCTCCAAATGGTAGTAGCAGCGTACTGTCTTCTGTATTCCCGTCTAGCCTCGTTTTTAGCATGCACTGATTGCGTGAAAATTGGACGTATCCCACGTGTGGCATCCGCACGTGTGCTTCACGGCACGTGAGTAAACACGCCGCAATCAAGGCTGACTTATGGGCTAAGAGGTACCACTCAGACACGATGTCACTGCTAGCGACAGCCAGCAATGTGGAAGTCGAATAGCGGTGTCCCACCAGTCAAAAAACGGTTTCCTTATGGCAAAAGTAGAAGTTCTCCCCTGACGGCAGTATAACCCGGTCGTGAAAGTCGATACTCGCGTTGCCCTAAAAGGCTAATACTGAACTTTACTGCTGGACCATACCGTTGGTAGAACATACTACTCAAACACACACACTGCTATAAAAGAGTCCAGTACGCACCGCCAACGAAGAAAAATCCAGACGCGGCATCCACGTACGTCATCCGCAGCCTATATCCAAGTGCGTCCACTAGCTCTTCCAGCGCCTGTAAAATGCGCACCTCGAGCGGAACAGTGTAATCAGCACGGCGGGCTTCGACGGCGTGGCGGCAGTATTGCTCATTTCCCAGAAAGAGCAGAAGGGTGATTACAAGTGCGATAGGTTTCCCAGGCACCGACATGTATGCTCCTGCATTGATAAAAAGAGGTAAACGTACAAAGGGCAGTAACAAAGAAGTAGGAGAAATACGTAATATAGGAACCGTGGGTTTTAAAAACTCTGGAAGTTCTTGCCCTGTCGCAGACCACGCATGCCGTACTTAAATTGCGGGATGAAAAGTGAGGCTACAAATTCATTGAGAATGCATATGCTAGGCATAAGCATGCGTTGACAAAATTATTTTTACCGCTCGGAATAGTTTCTTGTTATCCGGCTGGCTTCCGAGCCGAGCACATTAATTGTTAACCTCATTAAACGCAGCCTTTCACACCATGTTCCATACCTCGGGCTCCTCCTGCCTGCAGACGTCTTCTGAGAGCTCTGAATGTTGACTGCCACAACAGCTGTCTGTGTTGCCATGCGAGCAGCTGCGATGACGTCAGACAAATGTTTTGTTAAACAACTCCGCGAGAAAAGAAGAGTAACAGAGCCGAATATTAGGCAACCTCAAGCATTCGCTGTAGATGAGTCGACTCAGCCGCGCGGGAGAGAAGCAGAGTTGCGCTGACCGCTGCCCGGATGTAAACAAAGTTTAGAAGTCCGCCTTTGAGGACTTCCTGCCCCGTAATCAAAGAAGCAATACGAAAGACACTGCGGTTCAAATTTAGCGTCTCCCAGCTTGAGCCGCGAGGCAGCATAATACTAACAATCTGGCGGTGTTTTATGTATAGGGACGCGCAATTAAAGGCTGCGATCTACGTTTTTGTGCATCGGCCCGCAAGTGTAGACTTTTCCACCCGTCGTCGGCAGAGGAGTCCGGTTACGTTAGGCACGTATAGTAAAGGGTGACGTCACTGTTAGTTTCCCGTCGTGAGGGTTCATATTGCTACAGGGAGATTCTATATACAATGGATATATTTACAGGGCAAGGCGCACAGTGCTACAGAAATGGTTAAGGCGAGCGCGTGCACACGAGATAGCTACACCGTCGTCGTCGTCATCGTCCAAGCACCGACCACAGGATCGCCGCTCGTGACATTACACGCCGGCGGCAGAAGCACCGTCCCGGTGCAATTAGGGCTCGGACCGAGAGTGGTACGGCTTAAGGGGCGAGACCTGTCACGCGCGATTGTTGCAGAGGCTGATTTAGGATTTATCGGGGCGATGCGAACGTGAGCGCAGTTTTTCGCATAGGCTAACGCGACGTGACGGGAACCACAGCAAGACGAGCGATCCTGGAGGGAAGTTCACATCCCGGTGTCGGCGGTCATAGAGACATTTTTTATTGACCTGTGAAGCCGATAAGCGATCGCGGGCAACCTGCCGGGCGATGTCAGCACGGGCAAGATCATCACGAGCATATACAGGCAGAGGATGTGTCTGCGTGAGGATAGAGTATGGTGTCCATTGGCAATGGTGGGTCGTAGCCAAACAGTAGATAAAAAGGTGAGTAGCCAGCTGTGTCGAGACGGGAAGAGTTGTAGACGAAGGTCACAAAAGGCAAGTTGATTTCCCAGTCTCGGTAGTACTCCGACACGTACATAGCAAGCATATCTGTGAGAATACTGTTGAGGCGTTCGGTAAGGCCGTTTGTCTGTGGATGGTACGCAGTGGTGAACTTGTGATTGGTCGCGCAGGAACTAAGAATGTCGTCGACTACTTTAGACAGGAAGCAGCGGCCGTGGTCCGTGATTAACTGACGAGGAGCACCGTGGCGCAGGATGACATCGTGAAGAATGAAATCGGCTACATCAGTAGCACAGCTGGTGGGAAGTGCTCGTGTAGCAACGTACCGCGTTGCGTTGTTAGTGGCGACTGCAGTCTATCTATTGCCAGTGGTTGACATGGGGAAAGACCCTAGAAGATCAAGCCCCACCCGGAAAAATGGTTCATCAGGGATGTCAAGGGGCTGAAGGCTGCCAGCAGGCAGTAGGGCACGAGTCTTGCGTCTCTGGCAGAGGTCACAAGCCGCAACGTACTGTCGCACAGAACGGTATAGAGACCAGGCCAAAAGAAGCGCCGACGGATGCGGTCATACGTGCGTGACACGCCTAGATGTCCGGCGGTCGGTGCATCGTGAAGTGGCGCAAAACAGCAGAGCGAAGACGCGCGGGAACAACAAGCAAAAGCTCAGCGCCGTCAGGCCCGGCGTTGTAGCGGTGTCAGGTGTCGTTGTAGGGACAACAACATCCGTAGGGAAGGGTCAGGGTGTGGTGAGTTCAGACCGTCTATAATAGGTCGCAAAGATGAGTCACGGCGCTGTTCGTCAGCTATAGGATCGACGATAACATTCGAGTAAGTTCCAAATCATGCAGGCGCGTCTTGCGCTGAGCGAAATAACATTAAGTTAGCGGGTGAAATGCAGTCCCAGGGAAAAAGCATAATAAATACATGCGTCAATATTGAACAATGGCTACCTGCTTCATGATATTTATGAACAAAACGTCTGCTTAATCGCCCTTCAGTGAAATTGTACATGACAGGAATATGAAACACGCCTACTGACATGCAGTGATTGCATCGCTGCTCATTTCAGAAATGCGAAGCTGCAGAGTTGCATTAAGTGTTTTGCATTAGTCGTGTGCTATATAAAAATCGTGGGGGCTAAGCAATAAAGCTCCAGATGTCTATATTTAGGCTCAGCACGCTGCGGCTATCCAGGAATGGTCACATTGTGCATTTAAATAAATAAAATAAATTAATTATGATTTCGTATCCAGCCTGCAGCTGCATAGAAACAGTGTTTTATTAATAGAAAGGCAGAATGGTCGCCCTGAGCTTGTGCACTCTAACCGTCTAGCCTGCGCTGGGGGATGAAAAGAAGGGAACGAAAGAGGGATGAATGGTTAATAAAACTGAGGTGCGATGAGTGCTCGTCGTTTACACAACAGCGTACATGAAGCCATCAGATCATCATGAAGATCAGTCTTGCGTTTCACAAATCTGTATCATATGGCTCGTACTGTTAGCGTAACAAATCTCTGTTAAGGCCAAGGAACCAAAACAAAATCCCCCGAGAATGGTACGGTGCTTGAATAGTTTCAAGTACGTCGCTTCCGGTTAAACGCTGGCCAGACGCAAAATATGCCCGCCAGTGTTTCTGGCGCATGGCAGCGGTCGCAATCTGGGTTTTGCCGTATAGACGGGCCTCGCTGTAAGGTTGGAACGCGTTTCAAATTTTTTTTTTGTCCACTGCGGACAAAACGCTGTGGGACCGTATCTGTAGACCCTGTTTGCCTGCAGTGGGGCAGACACAGAGGTTGGTGACTACCTTGTTCCAAGACACTGTAGCTGCAGTGTCTTCGAGCAAAGCAGTTGCACCAACTACAGTAACGAAACACGCGATGCGTTGTCGCTGAATGCTAGCAGGACGTATACGGTGCAGAATAATTACCATGGTAAGGTTGCAGGGATCGATAAGCATGGGAAAAAGTGTAATCTATAGTTCGCTCTGTCAGCTCATGGAGACGCGAAACTCGACCCGTTGTCACAAAGCAGGCCTCACGGTTAGCGCCGGAGCGTACGCCGCCACTCCTCCTCCGCGGCCCCTACCCTGCTCAGTCGCTCGTACGTCACCAGTTTTCCTACCGTGGACATACCTACCTACACTGCATCGACGTCGATGAGCACAGTTCAACCAAGTAAAGTCGATTACAAAAACCAGTGTTTATAGTGCGGTCCGAGTGCAATCCAGTATCCAGTGCTGCGTCACAGGTCTGTTCAGATTATTGTAAGATGCCATATGCAACTTGCGACATGCCGTTCTCGATTGATATGCTCTGTTATTTGCCACAGCACCAAGCGCATCTACCATTTTCGTAATGTTTACTGCTCACGTGAGATGAGGACGCGCCTTCCGCGAAGTCGCGCAATCGTTCATTGCGCTCTTTCCTGAAGAAATAGAAATGATTGAACAGAGCCAACTAATATCATATCGAATAGTTTCAGTTTATCCGTAGTTTCAATTTGTGCGTAAACCATTTCGTAGAATGTCCCGATTCCGCATCACAGAGTACATTAGCAAATTTCGTCCTTTGCGGTGTTGCCGTTTCGTCCGCTTCGTAAAATATACCCTTTTGGGACGTTTACGTTAAATGTGAACTTTAATACGGTTCAAACGATTGCGCCATCCAATGTGGACCGTCTAGTATGTAGAAGAACCGCACGATGGCGGCACTTTACCGCGCACCGTTGCGTTAACTCGTATGCTTCACTGTAGTGCACAGATATTGCGCAGAAAAGCTTGACAGCATGGCGGCAAACAGTGCTGTTTTTTCTATGTTCAACGCAATGTGAACTTCTGAAGGTCTAGATGTTAGAACACTAGGAATGGAGTGGCCCTTCCAAACCATTACCTGGCTATCCCGTACCACTGAAGCCGGTAACCAAACGATAATTCGCCTGCTGATTTTAAGTTTCAAGTTTATTTCTTCAAAGCTAATACAAATTTTGTGCAAACACTGTATGGCCCCTTAGCCAAAGGCTAGTAGTGGGGCATTTACAAATATTTAATTGACTGTAAGCTTGCTAATGACGCATTAATGCACTGAAGAAATATCAGGAAAACAGCTTTTAGAAGAACAGTATAGATTGAAAAGTACACTCGGTTAGTAAAGTTACTACGAAACAAAATCTCGTTTCCTACTTAACATAAAAAAACATTTATATAGAAGTACATAGTATTGACATAGTACATAGTATGTCCACTGCAGGACGAAGAACTCTCCAATTACCACTGTATTGCGCTGGCTGATTCCAAGTTATGCCTACACGTTTCCCATTGTCATCACACTTCAAGTTCTCTACCGTCCTCGACTGCACGTCCCTTCTCTTGGCACCCATTTTCGTAATGTACCTGTCCAAATAAAAATTATGCAGATCCCACGCACTGTGGCACCCGATGTTATGCGAATCATCGTGCAGTTAGCTGGTCACCCACCATCGTTTGGGATTTCGCAAAGCGTTGTCAGGTGGACCAATGTATTTGTGCAAGGCGAGCAGTTGTGGGTTGGACGCGAGCGTGTGTGTCACGACAGCAGAAAGAAGACGACAGTGACGACAATCGTATGACGATGACGACATGGTTTCTAGTCCGGTCGTTTGACTCGTTCGAGTTTATATGCCGACTGTTGGGTTCTACACAGGTACTGGACGGTTGTGAGCCCGGATTGTGACGTCATTTGCGACTAAGTATCGTACAGCTTTAGGTACCTATGTCTATATGTCATGTGGTCTAGGTTAAAACAACGCTGGAATTTGTACTCCGGCGAATGAACTTGGAACCTGTTCGACGTGAGCCGATCATGAAGGCGTGGTACAATGTCGCACAGCTTCTACATTGCATTAGCATGCTTAGAAGAAAAGGACTGAGGAATATGGGCCGATCCCAAAAGCTGTGAATTCTAATGAAGCGTGTCAGAACACTAGCTGTCGCGAGGGAAGAATGCGGGAAACTGGTCAACGCCTCTTAGACTGCAGGCCTGCGCACTGTGCTTTATGACGTCATGCTACTTGAACGAAAATTTCCACTGCCAAGGGCGTCATGACGAAAGTGGCGGACGTCAAAATCACCGTGGCTTACTCGGAAGCATCCCCAGTGTATTATATGGCAGTCGAGCAAGGTAGCATGACGTCATGGATCGAAGTGCACAGTCCCTGTGCTATTCAGGAGGCGTTGAACTGGTACGCGACGCACGCGCCAAAGGTATCAAGCAGCTAGTTAGGTTATGTCACGAGAGAATAATTGCATAAAACTTACAAATTGTGTGGTTCGAGTGCTCTCTAGTCATATCGAAAGCAGACGGAAAGCTGGTCCACTATGTAGTAGTAGTAGTACAGGAATTCATGTGTATAGGCCAAAAATTTCAGGAGCAATAAACAGGTGGTTGACTGGAGGCGACTTCAAACCAGACCTACACGAACCCGGTACATCTTACTCGCATGTTTCCGGACTTACATCCTGAGGCGAAATGTAAATTATTTGATGATAGAGGAGCCACCCTAGAGCATATACTCTGGGATTGTAAAATAGTTATGAGGAGAATTGTAGTCCCCCCGGATGAACTAAGGGCACGGTGGAGAGCCCCACTGACTAGCTCTGATCTCCAGGACCAATTTTGGGCCATCCAGCAAGCCCGGGAAGCTACCGAGAGACAGGGTCTCTCTGCTGCTCCCGGCGCGACCTAGACCCAGGCCATCAATTTGCAGAATATTCATTAAAGTTGTCTCACACGCACACAACCACAACATTCAGGCTATCATCTTGGATGGCCAACATACCGCCACGACATCGTGTTGAGACACCCGACAAATTATCAGAGATACAATACCATTCAAATGACAATGAAGAGTGACAGTTTAGTCTTTGTGAGGAAAAAGGTAACTCACCGGCATCAATTCTTTCTTCATGCGTGGCACTATGCTGATGCTTCTTGGGGGACATACCTCGATGACCTTGACATACCGCGATGATTTCTGACAGGACATAGCGACTTCAATAAGGCATGCGTGTTCTTGAACACGTCTCGATGCAGTAATTCACGTCGCGGTCACAGCGAGCCCCCATCATGAATGGATAATAAGGAAATTAACTTGTAGAACGAATGTCTTTCAGTGGCTCATTTTTCCCTTGCACCATCGGTCAATGGAATCCACTGCCATAACAAATTACTGAATGACGAACTGAAGTGTCGTTTCAAGCTTTGTTGTTGGACGTACAAGGGCCTGCGCGGTAGTTTGTTTGCTCCACGTCGGCCTCATCCAAACACTATTTATTCTCGCCCCCCTGCAATGATGCAATCAGGCGCTGCAGGTATCTAAATAAATAAATAAATAAATAAATAAATAAATAAATAAATAAATAAATAAATAAATAAATAAATAAATAAATAAATAAATAAATAAATAATAAATAAATAAATAAATAAATAAATAAATAAATAAATAAATAAATAAATAAATAAATAAATAAATAAATAAATAATATGCAGTAATTACGATGCCTATCTAGAGCAATGTCTGTCCTTTGTTTCACGATAATAAATTGAAGTGAACGAACGCTTCACTCCACCGCAATAACGAAGATGCACAGTTCGGTAAACGTAAAAATGCTGTAAGCGACGAAGAACCTGAAAAATCCCCCAATTTTCCGACACATAAAGTGACAAAAACGACAAACGCTCCATTGTGGCGAATAGGTTAAGTGTGCACACTGCTCAAGAAATATTAAAGCATCACCCGAAAGTTGTAAAAGCGGCACGCTAGCGCAACTGTAAACGTTCATGAGCAGTGCGGCTGTGCTTGAGATTGCAGACTACATTGCATACGGCTGGCTACGAAGCCGGTAGCATTCATTCTTTAGCCTCTAACACAACACGCACGTATGGGCAGTACCTCTGTCTCCGCGTTCTTGCAGACGACCAGCCGAGCGTTCTGAATATCGAGTGCCTCGTTGGCTGTCTGCTTTGTTTCCCGAGTGGCGGCTATGACGTCACCTAATTGTTTCCATTGTAAAATTTTCTCCCTACCTTCAACCTTCCTTCATGTAATAGAATACCACCAGAAAAAGAAAAAAAAAAAAGACTCAGCTGGGCTTTGTTACAAGTAGAAAAATGCACAACCGCTGCCTGTATAGCGGCCCAGACAGTCTCTTTTGTTATACTGCATGAAAGCAACGAGCGATGCGCAGGAGAGAGAGAGAGAGAGAGAGAGAAAGTAACGAGAGGGAAGGCAGGTAGGCCAACTAAGCGAGCGTCCGGTTTGCTACTCCACACAGGGGTAAGGGATGGGGGTAATAGAAAGAAGAAAAGAGGGAGGACTATATAAACGGTCACTAAGTCAGGTGAACTTCAAAAAATTGCACTTCAAGATTGCACTTCAAAAATTGGAGGACGCTTAAGCTTCACCTTTAAGAGTAGAACGCGATAGAGTTATCGGGACCCGTTCGCATCGCATCGTTCGCATACGGCAAGTAGGCTTCGATTCACTGCAACACTGAACGTGGGAAAGCCAGCTTACAAAGACCAAGCTTACACCGATCCTCTTAAAGTCGGCTTCACTTTTAAACTGAAATGAATTGCTGGAAAGACGTTTTTCCAGGGGAAATATAAGTGGTCTTATATTAAAATGTGGAGGCCCTATCACCTTTCTTTATTATTTTATTAATTGTTTGCTATTGCCCCGACGCGCGCAGGTCTGGTAGAAATGCTGGAAAAGGGGTTTGTGTTTGAGTTTCCTCGTAGCAGAATTAGGTTTTCTCGTACATTCAAATTACAATCCGGACGCCGATTGGTAAACAATCCGACGGTGAATCCGACGCCGAATGGTAAAGTCGTACTTTACCATTTTTCTGACGGATTTCACTGTGAGAAATTCAATTTTTTGTTCACCAAAACCTTGCACCACGTGGAGGGCCTGCGCGGTCGATGTGGTTGGATGATTTTCTCCGCCACCCGCGATCACACGCCGGTTGCCGACGCCGGATTTTCTGCGACACGGGGCCCTAAACGCTATCGCGTTAAAATTGCACTACAGAGCACAAATAGCATTTTGTGCCAGCGACGAATCTGGCCACGGTCCGCGTATCTTTGACTCAGAAAATGGTCTCCAGTCCACCCCGTCTAAAGTTGTACGGACAGAGAGGCGTTGGACCTTGTAGCGAGGGCACATTCACAACATAATCTCCATCGTCTCTTCGCACCTACAGGAGTCGCGCTATTGGCCATTCCAGTACTGTAGGAATAAGAGTTAGTAAACGCCACTCCCAGCAATAAGCGGTACAGCAACGGTGCATTTCTAGGCGCATGCATGAAGCGTACGGCATACTCGTATACGATAAAATACAGGTGCCATTTTACCTCGCGATGCCGAGATCATATGCGCTATCGAAGCTCCGGTGCAGGAACACTGATTAACAACGGACATATACGCGATTGCACCTGCTTTTTTTCTCTCTTCTGCTGAGGAAAAGCGCATCCGGTGAAATTTTACGCTAGGGAGAACTTGATGTCAGCACACCAGGTACCAGTGAAATTGTGTGAAATCAGTCTTCTATATATGGCCGAACTTCCGAAGATTTTTTTTTTGTAATTTGTATGCGCTGATTTCCATTGGTTAGTCGCCTTCGCTGATGATGTGTTTGCATCACAATTGGCTGGCGCGTCTTCATACGAAATACTCTAGCACATGGTCTTGTCACTATTACTGCTACCATTTCTTAACATTCTTGTAATAGCGCAACCTGCGGCAATTATTATTATTACTTTTGCTTCTGTCGTACTCTATTCTTTGTCATCGTTCTACTTTCAAATCTGGCTCTCGTTTTTTTTTTCTGTGTGTTACCCCTCGCTATCTTCAATTTCTATATTTCTGTCCACACCTTCCTGAAGAGTAGGCAGGCGTTCTGCCCCATCGGGTGGCAGCTGCCAGCCGGCTGTTTCATTTCTCTTTCAAGTGTATATACATTTTCAATGCAAATAATAATAATAATAATAATAATAATAATAATAATAATAATAATAATAATAATAATAATAATAATAATAATAATAATAATAATAATAATCAATCAATCAATCATGTTTATTTAACGTGCCCAGGAACAACCCTAAGGTCTGAGTGCTGGCGCACGCATACATTACAAACCAAAAACAAGACACTCAGGGAAAAATCATTAAAAAATAAATGAATAAAAATAAAAATTGTGAAAAGAAGAGAGTACGGTAAACAAAGCGCAAAGTAAATACAAAAGAAAAAGGAGGAGAAGGACACTTGAACAATACATGATATTATAATACAAGGCAAAGCTCGGACAAGAACGATGACAAGGAGTTATGAAAGATATCAAGTTCACGAAAGTAAGCGTTATAAAGATTCTGTATTCTGTGGACAGTTGAGTGTTCGTGATGACAGGCAGGCACTTGGAAAGGTCTATGTTCTCTGGTGATCTTGCGTGGGATGCGGAACATGACACAGCTGAGAAGTTCGGGACACGTGAGGTTACCGTGAAGGAGTTTAAAGAGAAACAGAAGGTCAGCGCGATTACGTCGGTCGCGAAGCGAACGCCAGAGACGCCTGCTGCAGCCACGGACACCTCGAGGGTTCGGCGCTAATGCGGAGAAACGGAGAAGCGCGGATGGAGTCGGCAGCACCTCTGCGCGTTTCCTCGTTGGTGCTGCTACAATTTGTTCCTCTCTCTCTCGCTCTCATTTTCTCTTTCTCTCTCCCGAGCATAGAGCGCGACGCTTCGCGAGGTGGTTGCTAGGCAACGCAGTGGCAGGCGGCACACATTACGGCCGGCTTAAACAGCTCCGCTGTTGATAATAATAATAATAATAATAATAATAATAATAATAATAATAATAATAATAATAATAATAATAATAATAATAATAATAATAATAATAATAATAATAATACACGGACCCAGGGGCCTATATTTCGCAAAGCTTTTTCGTCGTACGTGCTTGTTTGACAACGGCTGGGCACCTTCGCTAATATATCCAACATCACGATTAGCTGACAGCTTCTCTTTAGCTTTAGCGTAAGAACGTTTATTGTAATACGAGCCCTTATTGCAGCACCCGCATAGCTCTCTATTCAAGTGGTGCCGATTCCGCACCCCAGTCGAACAGCTGTAGCCAGGCCTGCGCGTCGCATCTTCTTACCACGAGAGATTCGACAGATGCAGATGCGATGAGCAGCCCCTAAGACAGCAAGGAAATTACAATGACCACTGCCTAAAAAACAATAATATTAATATGTGTAATACAAATCTGAATGTGCTGCTCCCCGACGTTGCCATCTCCGTTTTGTTCTTCTTTCTAGTATTTACGTGCGTCCAAGTCTTGATACCCGAGAACTTGGGAGATGATCTCTATCGCCATTGATTGATCGAAGCCCGCTAAAGAGATCCGCACCACAATCGTGGATCCTGTTCTGAGGAGCCTCATTAGCGCCTTGATCGAGGCTCGTTTTTCGCGGCGGTACCCTGGTATATCTTGCGCAGGCCTCTTCGCGGCCTGAGCGCGCTAACGATCTGCGAAGATTACCGCTCGCGTTGCAGCGTCGCATCCTCGCGCGCCTATAGCTAGCTATAGCTAGGCGCCTTGCAGTCGTAAAACGTAAAGTAAAACGCTCTGTCGCGCCCCTTGAGTCTCTGGCCGGCGGCTTTGTAAACGAGGCCCTGGGAAGTTGCTTGCTGCCGTGCCGCTGAATAAAAGGCATCCCGCGCCTTGTACAGGGCCGTAAAAGTGAGAAGCTAAAGGTTTGAGAAGAGGCAGCATCCTTCCGCGTACTCCGATCCGTTGCCGATGCGGTGCCGCTGTCGTGTCTCTGCTGCCGGGCGCCTCCATACACCTCTCAGACTCCGCCATGGAGGCACCCTATTCTCATTCCTATATACGGAAAAAGAGCTGCTCAGTCGCAAGATTCTTCGCTATTTTCTACCGCACTGTAGTTTGGATCGTTCATGCGGCGAGATGCGGGGTTTACCTCGCCCTGATTGCCCCGCGACTGGCCGCTCGAGGCACGTTGCGTGTATTCACGGGCTCCATTCACGCTCGGAAAAACACTTTTATGTAGCACGTATTGAACTAATGAAAGCTCTATCGGGAGTTTTTCCTGGTGCTCTACAATTTTGTCATTGACGCTTCTTATCTAATTATCATATTTGACACGTTGCTTAAATAATTAGGACTAATTATGTAATTAGGAGGAATGAAAAAAATAATCTGAGTATCTCCAAGCGACGGCAAACAACATTGCCTTGGTTCTGTCCAGCTACGTAGCATTTGCAGATTTTTAAATCTTGGTGCATGATAGTTGGGACACTAAACACTTTGTTCTGAACATATGTAAGAAGTGATAATCGTCAGTCAGTTATTTGTTTGTGCACATGATTAGCTGGCATCGATGATCTGAACGATCATCCTGCCATTTAGCTGTCGATCAACGATAAAAATACTTTTCCGGGAATTATTATCGCATTTTTACCGAAGTGTGCAAACGCTGATGCCGTACTTTTGTCAATTGCTATTAATTAAACAGTTTTTGAGACGGCCATAACCGATGCTCACTAAGAAGTGTAGTTAATCGTACAGGTCCGTAAATTAAGTCAATTGTTTTTGCGCACATTGTTAACGATTCGAAATGATTGCTCGATCTTATAATGACGTTAAGTTATACTTTATGAAGCTTAGATATGTTTTCTACGCTATCCTTACGAGGCTTATAGAGTTCCAGGCGAGTCAACGCACCTTATCCCTCTGAAGGTACCCTCTCAAACCTTTCTATAGTTAGGTTTGGGGGACGTCACAGAAAATTATTGACAAAAATGACGGTGTACAACGACACTGAGTAGACAAATGCATGCGGACCTCAGACATCCTTCACACCCAGCGGTTGTAGAAGATTGAGTAAGTTGTGTGGGCCTTGCGCGCAGGTTGCGGAGTTCCCACAACGCGTCACCACAGTGCCTTTGGAAGCGAAAATAACATTTGGTGGTACTTACTGCCTTGCAAGCAGAATGGCGACGCTATGCCAGGTGCCAAGTTCCTGCCGTGTTCTGTTTTTTTTTTTTTTTTTTTTTTTTTTTTGCCGCAGTATGAAAAAATTCACCATGTAAGCCTTATTTGCCGTTTCTTATATGCCTGTGTCGTGCGCGCGTTCGCGGTTTTGTCATCTTTCCAGATGAGGTTGGCAGCCATGCAAGTTGTACGGCTCACACCGTGAGCGTCTGTTATTGTCTCTGTGGCTCTGTAGATAACAGCCGCCAGTCGTATTGAGAAAACCCACGAGCCACGCCATCACCACCAAACAAAACGCTTACGCAGTTTATAAAACGTCTATAGACTTTTCCTTTGATGACCGTAGGTCGCCTATGATCACCAGTGCTATTGTGGGCTCGCATGGTTTGTCGAATAATATCTACTATAAACCTTCTGCAGGTCAACAGTGTGGAAGTTTATACATCACAGTTAAAAAAAAAAGAAAGGTTCTCATTTAGGTCCATATAAAGCACTACATATGCTTTGTAGAGGCAGAACAACAAGTCGATAAGATATAAAAGCGGTCTGTAAGAAGTCTGTAGACAATATACAGTGTTCTTTTTTTTTTTTTTTACTTCGAACACTTCTTTAAAAAAAGCCAGCAAGACTTTCTCAAATTAAATCACTACAGATAAATGTTATGCCCAGACGGACATCATTTGCAAGGCAAACCAAAGTAATTAATTCACAAATGAAGCTAATTACAATAATTAACTCCATAGTTACAACCATTAGGGCACTTGTCTATATTGCAAAGTGGGAGGGAGGAGGAAATCTTTTTGAAAGTTTAGTTACGCGTTTCTACGTTTCAAAATGGTGACGTAGCCCAAAATATCTGCAAAAAAATTATTCGTTCAACTTACCGGATCACGAACGCGGCAACGCGAAGCGTGCCTCTCTGTACAAACTTTCTGTGACGGTGAAGCGTGGCATAAAATGAAGGTGCCGTGGCATTTTACTTTTTCCCGCGAGCTTTTTGCGATTGGTGCTTTTCGCAACTCTCGATAAGAAGCACAGACAGTGGGCCTCTTCGATTATCAGTCTCTGACAGGCCCCGACTGTCCGATACGCTGCGCGCGCAACGCTCAATGGCTGAAAGCACTACCTCGGGCAGTCCGAGACTGTCAGGAACACATAATCAAAGAGGCCCACTGCAGCAGCAGGGGCGAGGCGGACCGCTTTATCGAACGATGTGGCGAAACTTCATTTTACGCCGCCCAACAACGTAACAGGGGAGTTGCACCGCAAGCACACTTCGCGGGGCGCGCACGTGCGTAATCAGGTAAAATGGACGAATTATATGACGCCAATTATATTGGCAGTCTACATAGCTGTATTGAAGTGTATAAACTAGTAATTAAACCTTTAAGACGATTCCCTTCAACTTTCTAACATAGACATGTGCCGTAAAGTTTTCAACTAAGAAAATAATAATGTAATTAATTTAATTATGAATGAATTGTGTTTGCTTTTCTGGCAAATGATGTCCGCGTATGCAGATAATTTATCTGTAGCGACATGATTCGGTTAAATTTGGCAGGCTATTCTATAAGTGTTCGAAGTAAACAGAAATAAATTTAAATGATACACTCGTGGTATAAGCCTGTGTAAGTTGAATTTATAAGAGCGCGCCACTGGTGACCCGTTCGTTTAACATGCTTCTATTGAAGTGCGTACCGGATCCGCACTGACCAAGGCGCCGTCCTCGGCCGCCTATACGAGATAAACGTCTGGTAGTCAAGTTATTCGCAAATTTATTTGTACGCAATATGCTTTCGTATGTGATCCGTGCGCGTATAGGGGATTTCTCAGGGAACTGGGACGCCCAGAACCTTGTACAGCGTGCGGTAGACGTCGCATCCTTCGCCGTGAAAATCCGATCCGATGCTGGCATTGACCGCACGCAGGAAGACATGCAGCGGTTGCTCCTTGGTGAACGTCGGCCACTCGCCGCCTCCCGGCACTGCAGGCTTCCTGCGAGACAAAGGCCAGCGCACTTCTATTTTCGCGTGCCACGCTCAGTGCTCCGAGCTCAAGGCCCAAGGTCAATGACCTTCAGTTAGGAGTTTGTCAGTTTAGTTACTAGTTCAAGCTAATCTACGAGCAAAACGTGTGAGTGGAAGAAGTTTTACGCCTGCACAGATGCTGAATACGCACGAGCGCTAAGATGGCCGATGAAGAGCTGTTTTAATTTGACGTTACGACCCCGGCTATGCAGACATAAGCAGACGAAGGTGCCCGCGGGTATTTCATCCTTGCCTTACGCGGAAAAGCTGAGTGGTTGCTTGTGTGTGTGAAAATATTTAGCTACCATTGTAACGCTTGAAACGGGAAATGTCAATTTTTATTAAAAATATTATTAAAGTACGCAGCTGTGATTCTTTATTATGACTCATTTACGTCTGCGAGCAGCTACTCGCCCAAATTAAGGATGAAGCATTGTTATGAGCGAAGCAGACATGGACGAAACACATGTATACAGAGTTGTGCACGACGTAGAATAAATCGTTGGTTGTGTTGTGTTTGTGGCGTCATAGCTAGTTTAGGAATATTTTTGTCCCTTTTCTCACTTCTGTCTCTCTGCTAGTGTTCACACCCGATAACACGCTTTCATCTTATTATTATTTCATCTTATTGCCTTATATTTGAGACCTTTCGTAATAAATTATTGCTATTTACGTAAGCGAAATAGTGTATACGGAAGTATGTCGTGCGACATTATCCTCCATGCACATACATATGCACCGATCAGGACAACCTTTCCGGTAACATATGAGCGGTTCTTAATCGCGACCCTCCCTGTCTTTCTTTTTTTTTCTCTCTGTCTCTCTCTTGATCGCAGCGTGCCGTACGTCACTTAAATTGTATGTCAAAATTAATAAATCTTATTTTATTCATACAAGTAGAAGTTGCGAACAGTTAGCGGGAAATAATAAGGTGGCGGCACTCAATGCAAGCTTGCATCATATGCACGGATCGGCCCAAATAGTACGGCAAGCTGCTGCTGCCAGCTTGCTAAAGCCTGTATGGTGAAAACGAGTCGAACGTGTTTCACAATGCGAGATTTGGCGCAAGGAATTTTCGGTTCTGTGTCAGGGGCATAAATCCTGCGATTACACACAGAGATGCCGCAGGTCGCTGGCACTTAAGCATGTTCGCTAAAGTAACAGTATAGCAAGGAAGCTATCTATAGCTACAGCCACAACTGTGCAGCTTGTACACGTGGCCATAAACGGGCTGCGGACCGTTTGCTCTAATGGCATCATTATGCGCAATTAGGGACGACGTTGGCGACCACTTCCTCCGTTTTTGACCAGGGGCCTTTTGTTGGTACCGATAAAGTCGAGCAATAAGTTATCTGGCCGGCTTCAACTTACGTCCTGCTCTTACAAAAGCGAGTCCGCTCGCAACCGCAATTAAATGGAGCTGAAGACAGCCACATAGGCTTCCACATTCGCCAACATACCGGCTGATAATATGCAACGAAGCGGGACATATGTTGTGCACAGAATACTCAGGTTCGTGTCATGAACTTGCTGTTCGACCTACACGTGCGAACGGGCCCGCCAGAGAGATCTGTGCACAGCAAAACTTGTGCGAGTGTTCGTTCACGAGCCCGATAGCATCTCAAGCGCGGAGTCAAAGCTGGAATGGTTCCACGACCTCGCGGTGCCGAAGCGAGGCTCCGTTTCGGGTACGCCCGCGGCCTGTTTGGTGCGTTTCATCGGCGCCAAACAAACGGTGGCCTGCAGCGACTCCAACAAAAGAACGTGGAAACGATTGTTGAGCGCGTAACCGCGCGGTTTCTATTCCTGAGATGTTTTCTTCGAGAGTTCTGGACTTGCCTTTCCCGCGCCGTCAGCCATTGGCTGGTGTTTTCGCATTTTCTGACTCCGAAACAAGACCTTCGGCTGGTTTTCGAACAATGAGGAGAGGCTTGCAGGTGTTAAGTTCACGGCGGCCGTTACGTCTTTAGTGCTTCAGAGCCTCGGACTGAGCCAGGTTCACTGTTGTGCGCGGTAAGCCATACGTAAACTTTACGTCCCCGGCTGATTTACGGTGCGGCTAAGCAGGCGTCCAACAAACGCTTTCACACAAGCACGAACGTGATAAAACGCCTCGGGCAGTCGAGGTTCTGTGAAGCTTCCGTGGTTTCCCTGTGATGTACAACTTCACACGCCCGCGTCTGACAGGGTCGTCTGTTAACGTAAAACAGGCGCTAGCTTTGTTAAACAGAACGCTACCTACTCAATTTCTTTTCACTTAACAATCAGACGGCTGTTATCTGGCTCTTATGTGTAAGCCGGGCAGAAGAATGACCGTGATAACTCAATATTTTTTAACTATTAGCAGACGTAAGGCAGCGTAATGGCACTGTCAGTCGCAAGAAAGGCAAGAAATACATGAAAACGGAAATGATTCAAGGTGCCACTCAAGTTTCGTGACGTTAAATTAGTCCTAATGTTATATGCTAACTTAAGGATAAAGCTTTCGGCGACACTGCTGCGATAGGTCTCCAGACTTTCGCCCCGTTATGTAGCCTTTGCTGTACAGAAGTCCACTGGCGTTGTAGCAGTAATTTGCTTCCAAAATACTATAGATTAGTCTAATCTTGAAGCCAAGAAGCCTTCGATGGCGCACAGCTCTCGCGCGAAAGCGGCATTAATTTGCTTATGGTTGTGACAAGCACATACAAGAAACGATTAACAAAAAGGGTGGAAAGTAGAAAATGTAGCTTGAGCGTACCCAGTGTCGACGTACGAGCCTATGACTTGCATGCAAACTCTGCTCTGCTCTCGATCCGCATCCGAGTAGCGCTCGGGAAAACGGAAAGGCATTCCGAACGTGAACTGGAGGTCCTCGAAATGCGTTGCACCCATCCAGGGTGGCCAAAGGCCGCGCTTGTATTGGTAGTCGAACACGTAGAAGTATACGGGACGGTTCGTCTTGGCGAATGCCTCGGAGTAGAATTTGGTCGGGCAGAAGATGACAAAGTCACCCAGGGTGTCCATCAGCGCTCGCAGGTTTCCTCTCCAGTCAGAGACCCCAGGTACACGGCGCAGATAGCTGCCGGTGATCATAGACTGCGTCGCCTTGGGCAAGAAGCCGAAGTAGTGGCGCGCTGCGAAGTCGGCTACCTCTTGTTTCCTCAGTTGGGGCCCCGACGAGATGTTGGCGAAGGATGGTCCCCAAAAGTAGACAAACATGCTACCTTCCTCTGTCATGCCTCCCGCAAGAATACTCTCCAGAGGAATGAAGAGGCCTCGGGCGATGGCATCCAGCTCCGGCAGCGGAAGGTAGTCGTCACCGTGGGAAGGAGTAAAGGTCACCAGCTCTGTGGAGAACTGGGTGTCTTCAGCATCGATTATCTTAGCGACGGGTGCCCTGCGGAGACATTCTATGACCTCCTCGGGATGTGTCTTCGACGACGGCTTCGACTGATCCAGGCAGCCAACGTACTTGGCGATTCGGTCGGTGTACGAGTGGCCCACGACATTCTGCGGCGGAACCAACCAGTAGTTGCTTCCGCTGGACATGATAGCACGACGAATGAGACCGGCGTTACGAGGTGCGACGAGCAGCGCACCGATTCCAATCGAGCCGGCGCTTTCGCCGTACACGGTCACTCGGCCAGGGTCGCCTCCGAACTGAGCGATGTTGTCCCGCACCCAGAGAAGGCCGAGGTGCTGGTCCCAGAGAGCGTAGTTGCCGCTGGATGAGCCAGGACCAGTGTAGAGAAATCCAAAAGAGCCGACTCTGAAGTTGATCGAAACGACTACGATATCGCCAACAGCAGCCAAGGCTTTACTGTCGTAAAGGGACGCCGAGGCAGTGCCTGTTCTGTAGCCCCCGCCGTGAATCCAGAAGAGTACTCCTAATGGTTTGGGTCTTCCCACGGGGCTCCACACGTTCAGGTAGAGGCAGTCCTCTTTGACTTGGTCTCGGTTTACCAGCCAGGGAACCGGAGGAAGAGAACCGTTGGCTTGAGCGCAAGGGCTTGCGAACTCTAGTGCGTCCAGAGTCGTGGGACGCCATGATTTTGTCGGCACTGGTCTCCGAAAGCGCAGCTCCCCGACAGGCGGTTCCGCGTACGGAATTCCCAAGTACCGTGCCACGTCTATGCCTTCCACCTCCTCAATGACCCCCCTTACATGGCCGTTGAGTGTTTCAGTCGTGATGTACCTGTCTGCTGGAACGCCGGTCGTAGCGATGAAAAGAATGAGTAGCTCTGCTGGCACCGCTGAGAGCATGGCTGACTGGCGTACGACTTGTGGTCCACCTTCGAGTCGTGAGCGGTTATTTGTGGCCTGTATACGGTGCGCCCTTGACTGTGAAAGACAAAGTTCCTGCTGACATGACTCAAAGTTAACGGTGCGTATCACACAAAAAAACCTTCAGGAGCCTTTAATCGTCACTATATACGAGCGCACTGAACCTTGCATTATTAATGAAGGTAAAGAGCTTTGCCTTCGCGCACTAGTGATTGCCTCGGAAAGCCACAATTAATCATTGCCAAAATGCTTGTGTAGACTTATCTTTATCCACAGCACAGATAAGAATAACTAGTTCTCAATCAAATTTATGTGAAGGGACTGAAAGAGGACTGTCTCGAGTTAATTACACGGTATGTGGCAAAAAATAATTCTTGCTGGCCTAAACTCAAAGGAGAGGTGCGCACCAGAAATTATGTGATAATCGCCAATTCGCTATTTAATGAACAAAAGTTAAGTGATCAAATCTAATTGGTAACGTTAGCACGCACATTCCAATTGCGAAATTGAAACCACTCAGTGCTTGTGTGCTTAGTAGAAGCCATGTGCACTTAGTAAAAATCCCGACAACACCAGTTTCGAGATATTCATCTCCAAGATTATCAACAAAAGGCATCGGTATTTCACCTTTAATACTGTCCCACGTAGCCCAAAGGTAGCCTTATGGGAAACGGTAAGCAGTATACCATTGCACTGCGCCGTACGTTCGGGGATGGTCATATCGAAACCGGTGACCATCTCTGGACAGTCTGGGGATTCGTAGTTAAGAACAACCATATTCTGGATTAAAGTGCTGGTTAGCGAAATAATACAGTTAAATTATTATTATATTTATTATTTATGTCACTTCAATGTCTGCCGCTGCTGTAAATCTTAACCAGCAATAATTATCACTCTCTCTTAAGTCCATTGTTCTCTTATTACTTGGAGACAGTCGTCTCTCAAACATATGGTGTCCCATAACATTTAATGAACAGAGCACTTCAAATCGAAGAATCACTTTCGATGTATATCCCAAAGATTTCAAGTAACGTGGCAGTAACTTGCGCTTTATATCGTTGCAATTTTAAGATCTTCCAATCTATATGAAGCGTTTAGAGGAACACAGTGCGTCTAGATTGCAACTGACCTTTGGTTTCGGTAGTGAGGAATCACATAATATTGGCGACAGCTCTTAGCTGGAGCAGTACGTTAGAGTGGTCACGCGTACGGGCTTGCAACGTGTCTTGATGCTGCAACGTTTAAATGCTAAAAAGGACAAAAAAAAAACTGTTAGTACACTATAGGAATGTCCTTTCCGAAGTACATTGAAGGCACCTTCTTGAAGCAAGTAGATTTTATTGAGATAACGATTGATTGATTGATCGATTGATTGATCGATTGGTTGATTTATTGGTTGCACCTCGTTATAACCGACGCTGTAGTCTACGCTTTAGAATTAATTTTAACCGCATGGCGGCCTTTAACAAGCGTAAGAAGTATATTTCATCTTACTATATAACACGCAATATATCGCGAAATATATGGCGAAATATATCCACGGAAAAGTATAAAGTTACCTGTCAAGAAAGGGGTCAGGCAAGGAGACACAATTTCTCCAATGTTATTCACTGCATGCTTAAATAAGTATTCAAGCTTTTAGACTGGGAAGGCTTAGGAGTAGGTTAAACGGTGAATATCTCAGCAACCTTTGGTTTGCAGATGACATTGTCCTATTCAGCAACAATGGGGACGAATTACAGCAAATGACTGAGGGCCTTAACCGAGAAAATGTAAGAGTGGGGTTGAAAATTAATATGCAGAAGACAAAGATAATGTTCAATAGCCTGGCAAGGGAACAAGAATTCAGGATCGCCAGTCAGCCTCCAGATTGTGTAAAGGAGTACGTTTATCTATGTAAATTACTCACAGGGGACCCTGATCATGAGAAGGGAACTTACAGAAGAATAAAACTGGGTTGGAGTGCATACGGCAGGCATTGCCAAATCGTGACTTGTAGCTTACCACTGTCATTGAAAACAAGAGTGTACAATCATTACATTCCACCGGTGCTAACATATGGGGCAGAAACTTGGAGGTTAACAAAGGAGCTCAAGAACAAGTTAAGGACCACACAAAGAGCGATGGAACGAAAAATGTTAGGTCTAACGTTAAGAGACAGGAAGAGGATGTGGATCAGAGAGCAAACGAGGATAGCCGATATTCTAATTGACATTAAGAGGGAAAAAATGTAGCTGGGGAGGCCATGCAATGCGTTGGATGGATAACCAGTGGACCATTAGAGTTACAGAATGGATACCAAGAGAAGGGAAGCGCAGTCGAGGACGGCAGAAAATTAGGTGGGGTGATGAAGTTAGAAAATTTGCAGGTGCAAGTTGGAATCAGCAAGCACAAGACAGGGGTAATTGGAGATCGCAGGGAGAAGTCTTCGTCCTGCAGTGGACAAAAATATAGGCTGATGATGATGATGATGATGATGATGATGATGATGATGATGATGATGATGATGATGATGATATCGTGTGAGGATGGTCGCACGCACTGCTTGTGCCCTTGCCGTAATCGCGAACCTAGAAACAGATTCACAGAGCTATCCTCTAGTAAGTGCTTTACCGGCAACTTAGCTATTGCTTGGTTTATCGTGTTGCTGGCTGTCAAAAGGCTGTCTGGAGCATACCCTTCCATATGCAAAGATATCTTCGTGAATCAGGCTAATGAAATTTCAAATTTCTGTTTCACGACTCGCAATTCGAAGGCAGTGGCACGCAGATCCGAAATTTCCGCCATCCTGCCTCCAATGGTTAAAGCGATTCGTCACGAAAAAAAGCACGTGGCAGGCCTGTCGGGCGCGCTATGTAGGCAGGACAGAACCCTTTTCTGGTATGTTTGTTTTCCTTGAACCCCGAGAGCCGAGTGCTTGCGAGCCGCCAATGCAAGACAGTGCCGCCGGCTGACCTTCCTGGCGTGCTGCCCTGTCGAGTAGCCGCCGCGAGAGGAGTGTTGAACGAGGGGCGTTCTTCTGTTGGGCCTTGCGTAACGCGCACCGCGCTCTGGACCCCGCCTGCTTGCTTATCTTTGACGCCAGAGAAGACCAAAAGGACCCGCCGCCGAGACAAACCGTATACATACGCCGCTCCATGGCCTGCGACCGTTGCAACAAAGATATGCTCGACGGCGACGCCTCCCTAGGATCTCAATACGGAGTCTTGAAAGCACACGCGCGACATCAGATACAACGTATTAGTCAGCCTTGGATATCATGTGCTCGCGAGAGTGTGAAATAGCGGGATATGCGCTAATATCCTGTAACTCGTGGACGCATTCTGCAAACGCGTTCACGAATCACGAGGCGCAATTCATTCATTCCAGCCTACATTGCAAATTATGTATTCTAATTACCTGCAATTGCAGTGTTGAAGTAGCTGATTAAAGAACATTCACTAATTACCTCTTTATTTATTCAATAAGGGCAGCAATCGCGAAGTCGCGCCAGTATTCACAAAAAATTTCTTACGCTATAATTGTTCGCAACAGAAAATTCTAGCCAGTCATGATGCTGGATATATCATTAGCGGAAGCGGCTGACCAATATATAGCAAAGAGAACTTACGAAAGCTCTGTGAAATCGGTCCTTCAAGCCCAGCGGTACTAAAGGCATGCCTGCTAAGCTGTAATTGGAAGACTAGCACCATTTTCGATATTCGTCCTTACAACCAAGGCTACGAAACACATTGACACTCCCGTTAAGTTTCCCAAGAGCTTTCCGCGAGCAGTGACGGACGCTCTTAACTAGAACTTCATTGCCTTTGTTTGCATATTTTGAGGACGGATATCTGGAAAGCGGTGCTAGTCTAAGAATTTCTGCTAAGCAGACATGACTTCGCTAGACAACGGGTCCTTGCTTCCTCCCATTGGATTGGCTACCCACTTCATTCCAGGCCTGGCACTACCAAGGCACAGCAGTGCCGCGGCTGCCAACAAGTCCTGGCGCTCGCTACGCGAATTTTACATGACCCTGAGGCTCCAGCTGCTGGTAGCAGGCTTGTTTATTTCGCACGTACCGTCCATGGTATCAGCTCCCAATATGCAGATTAATGAGTCTGCCCCATCCTCACTCTCTCCCTTTCCTTTTCACCCCCATCCCTTCCCAAACCAATGCAGAGCAGCCTTCGAAGGGATAAAATGTGGATAACAGTGTTTAAAACAATTAATGCTCGGCTTCAATTTCGCAATTGCTGCAAGAGCCATAATGTGAGTAGTTAGAGTTATTCAATTTTTCATTAGGTACTTGAGCATCGCGATTTCTTACCAAGGTAATTTTGCCTATTGGGGTAATCCAGCTGAAACGACCAAATAGCGCTATATGCTCAAAGTTATTTACTATTTTCATTTTTTTTTCTGAGAATCCGTTCCATATGTATAAGGAAACAACCAGTATGATGCAGTATAATATGGGGATCTAACGTCGTCGCATTAGCAAGGCTACAGTGGCTGATATAAACAATCGTCCACCCATCATTTCGGTCAGAAGTACATATCTTTCTGTCATCGCTGCCGAAGCCCGCTGCTTCCGTCTTCCTCTTAGCAACATTATCCGCATCTATCGTTTTCACGTTTTCACAACAGCAAAGTCCTAAGAGGGAGCGGACCTTGTGGCAGATGCGATAAGTTTACATTTATAACACAAAGTGATAGGCCTTTTTGTAGATGCTTGAGGCGCCAAGTCAGCATTATGGCATAATTACCGACCGGACTGCGTTTCCGGATGACTGTCTGGTCTATGAGCAGGCGTCTCACAGCTCGTTCTTCTCGTGGCATGGTTGCCTCAAACCGTATAACTCCCCGTCTGTGCTGACGATATTTGCATACGGGCGTCAGGCGTGACACGCGTTTAAGTCCACGCACGACTTCAAAAGGCCTCGACAGTAGTGTCGACATGCCTATAAAAGCGTTCGAACATGTTTACTCTTTGTTTTTACACGCAAAGCGATGACATCGTACGTCATCGACAAAGCCCTCTTTTGAAGCACTCACGTCTCTTGACGAAGTGATTTACTACTATTACGGACCTTCTCGCATTTCTCAGCGGGAAGTGTACTGGGGCGCTCCAATACAGTCAACACTGTAGTTATACGACGCAAGATTTTTGGTATTCTTGCTGTACAGCTTGCCTGTACTGGGAAATACTTGCACTATAAATAGCCGCAGATTTCAGAGTGATCAAGTTCAAGCCTTCAGAACGTGTCTTGGTCTCCTGAGAAGTGCATATTTCATCGCGACAGTGGGCACTGCCCGATATTATCCAATCGCACTCTACATCACGCCTGATGCACTGAACAAGCCCTTTCGCTTGCCGGCCAACAATTAGCCCGCATTAAGCATTCGCCAGTACCAATGGTAAACATTAGGCCAACTTAATTGTTAATAGAATTCGCGTCTACTACACGACTGGAGGCACCATTGTGGTGTATACACTGGCTTAACATAGAGCTAATTATTACGGGTATCAAGGGAAAAGATGGAGCGCTTTGACAAACTTTCAACAAGAAAACTTGAAATAGCTTTACTACGTGCACAAAACGCGAGAACCTGTTTACACAGATGGTTCGGTGAAGCTAAACAGCACTGCGGCTGCAGTCATCATCCGGGTGAAATCCGCAAAAGTTAAATTGAAGACATCTTTGGTGACTACAATGACCAGTACAGAACCTGCCGCACTAATTGCTGCACTTGAATTCATTAGTCAGGAGTTGCCGCAACAATTGGCGGTTTTTTGCTACTACAAGGCAGCCAAAACGTACAAAGCATACAAAACGCCGTGCGTCGCTGACTGAATAAAAAACTGGTCTCAGAGATTCGACAAACTCATCACCACAGCCATGGCAAGAGACAAAACGCAATTTTTATCGGTTTTCAGGATATGGCGGTGTCAGTGGGAGTGACCGCGCCGACGAAGCCATCTGTTTTGCACATGAGAGCAGTCGGTGTGATTTTGGTATTGTTTTTGTGGACTGACGCTCCAGTTGGGCACGCTTGATGTCCTGTAGAGAGAGAGGAAGCGAAGAGAGGAAAGGCAGGGCGGTCAACCAGACGAACATCCGGTTTGCTACCCTACACATGGGGTAAGGGAAAGGAGGAATAAAAAGAGGAAAAGAGGAAGAGTGAGCATTGTGTGTGTAGCGAAGCACCATAACACCAAAGTCAAGTCCCATAGCTGGTGATGTGCGTTGTAGACATCTGACGGAACCAAGGGCCAGTGGTCGTTGCGTGAAAAGGAGGCTGCGGGTGAGCCATGGGGCTTACTCGAGACTTGCAAGCACTGGATTGAGAGCATCCAGTACTTGCACTATACTTCGCGCTGACGGAGTATGCAGCTTGCTTAAGAGTATACGTAGGGTATTTACAAGGGACCGAAGCATCACAACCACTTGCCGGTATTCTTCAGGCAATTTATCGGGAGTCGGCATTGTGGACTCTACCGCGGTGCACTGTATTCTTTGATGTGACTGTGGTGCCGGGTGTGGCATCGGTTGTGACTCCGGCTGTGGCCTCGGCTGTGGCTTGAACTGTGGCGTCGGCTGTGGCATCGGCTGTGGCATCGGCTGTGGCATCGGCTGTGGCATCGGCTGTGGCCGTGGCTTCGGCTGTGGTTTCAGCTGGGGTATTTGCTGTGGCTTCGGTTGTGGCTTCTGCTGTGGCGGCGGCTGTAGCTTTGGTAGCGCGGGCCAGGCTTCAGTATTGGTGGTCTCCGGCACGACCTTGTCAGAGTTAGATGTCCTGTAAAAGTGCCTTGCCCCTATGGGAATCGAAAGTTGCGGCCATGCTCAAGTTACATTTAATTTCCTTCGAAAGAGAGAGAGAGAGAGAGAGAAACAAGTAAAGGCAGGGAAGTTAACCAGGCAGACGTCCGGCTGGCTATACCCTGCCCGGGAAAAGTGGTATGAGCAGAAGGCAAAGGCAAGATGAGACACAGTTCATGTGCACAGTCCCTGAATCTACGCTTATACATCTATCGCCTGGTTTGCGAACGCAATGTGAACAGAATACGTTCTACCTTTTGTGATACAGCTCGTCACTTATCAAGTTCAATGCCTTGCTAATTGGAATCGCTGTCAGCCCCATGTGCGACATATGCGGCTGTGACGAGACAGTCACACGTTTGCTCTATGTCCGCCCACGCTATAGTGCCAAGAGGCTATAGTGAAGTGCGCAGCGATTGAAAGAGTGTCCCCTTCTACTATCGGAACAGAAAGTTCTAGGCCGTCGTTTCAAATGGATCTCCGCTCAGGAAGCTACAATGTATACGCTGCTGAAGCTCCTAAGGTATACGACCCTACGTATAATAGGTTTAAGAAAGTTTAAGAAAAAAACAGCGACACTGTTTATGGCTAGGATTCCGTGCATTTTTCGTGTCCGTCAACAAATCTGTGTGTGCAAAAACGCTACCGCCCTCTCTTTGTTGATGTTACAAGCGCTTGCGCTGCCTAGTATCCTTCCACTCTACCGGGGTGGCGGTCCCGTCACGCGTGTCCAGTTTCTTCCGGCTCCCCGAGGTAGTTTTCGACGCGAATGTCTACCACTGAAAATAAAAGTGTGTGCGTGCGTCTTTCTTCGGGATGACCGCCGTCACCGCTCAAGAGAAATGAAATGGGCTCATACCTTTCATCTAAATTCTGTGTCACCTCTATGTCGTGTGCTAAACTGCTTCGCTAGTAATCCACCTTCACAGCAGTGGAATGGCGCGTGATCTTTTTTTTTTTGTGCTTTTCTCATCTTCTCTCCCCTTGCCTTTGGTTTCTTTATTTAATGCGACTAGCATTCTTATGATACTTCAGGCACGTTCCCTCAGCACCTGGGTACCGTGCTGAGGGAACTGGATTCTGCAGGAATTTCATTTCCTTACCTTCTGCCCCCTTACATACTTGCCTTCCTATACACCCCTCCCTTCCTCTCGCTTCCCGCCTGCTAACAAAACGCGCAAGTCGAGTATCGTGAGCTAGCCGAATGAATAACGCGCGTTTGTGAGTGAGCTACTTAGTACATGATTTGGAAAACAAACAGCTTCTTGTTTAGTCCCGTTTTTAGCGCTGTTTGTTTTCCTTGCCGAAATCATTGTGGAGCGTTCGATAAATGCGGAACTTGACGAAACTTGACGGTTCTCTTGTTCACGGTTGATAAAAGCATCGCGCATCGCGGTTGGAGTAAATTGTTAGAAGGTTAACAAAACATTCATAAGCGTTCCGAATGCCGAACATTTTTTTCTCGATGGCCTACTCAACACCTTCTTAACACGCAGTCAGTTGGCCTTGTTTCCCACATGCAATCATGCAATGGATTACCTTGGACCGCAGGGTCTGGGGTCCCGTTTACCCACGACGGCGAACGTGTATATTGAATTGACGCAGTCGTAAACTCTTGGCAGCTTGCCAGAGCGCCCGAAGCCAGTTCACTTTTACGATTCAAGGAGTGTAGGTGGGCAAGCAAGAACGAGGTGACGGACATGGTGATGGCAAGTAACTCTTGTCGTCGGTGAAGTGTTCCGGAGGCGTCACGAATAAGCGTTGAAAAGCCGAAACATAAGCAGGCCCGATTTATTTTTGACGTCTGCTGCCCACTACTGTTCTGCAGCCTGAGCTGAGTCAGTGACCCGGCAGATAAGAGCTATAGTCCATAGTAAGCCCCTTGGAGAAGCTCTGTGCACTTGCTCGGACTCGGAGGAGCCAAGAGAGCCTAGAACAGCGTTGCCAAACCAACCGTGTCTTCGGGAACTGGAGCTTGTGTAAGATAGTGGAAACGGGCTTATGGGTGAAAGAACAGTGAATGGAGGACGACGAGGAAGAAGAGTAAACACAACTCTAAGAGGGAATGGAGCATTGAGCCTTTGTGCGTCATGTGGGGATGTAGAATCACTGGACGATTTCCTCCTCCATTGCCGAAAATATAATTCCGAAAGAAAGGCCACACGCAATAGGGGTTAAAGCAGCCCCTATTGCGTGTGGGCCTTCCGCTCTCGGTGATTAATATTTTATCTTTTGGTACAAGTACCCTTGGTCGAGCCCGAAAGGAAGTGTGTCAAGTTGAGCATGAGTACGTCATTGCTACAGGGAGACTCATGTGAAACACCTTTTCCTCGTTATTAACGTTAGATCGCATCACTTGATATTCATTTGAAAGTGTTGTTACTTCACTATTGCTTGTTTTCTCCCACCAATGATCGTAGGTTCCAGTGTCTTCATTAAGTATATCTTAATTAACTATGGCCTAACTAACTGTTCCTTAATTAGCACCCAAGGTCGTGGGTTAATCGACCATCAATGGTGGTACCATTAATTTCGATGCCACTAAATTTTGGTGATATAACGCGAGACGGTCAATTTTTCGATAACGCCGAACATCGGATTTCTCCCCCATGAGCCACTTAACGCTTTCGCCTAATTAAACATAATTTATAATCTCTATTAATTAAATATAGGTAGAACATATCAATAAGTTATCAGGAAGCAAAGACTTCATATGTTTCCATTGCGAACCATAGCCAATCCCACTCTCGTGGCTACGTGCATAAGTTGAAGGAAGAAGAAGAAGAATGTAACATCACCTTGTTTCTTTAAACACCTACTGCCGACCGATTCTCGGCCTATTCCCCTTAGTGGGTACGAGCCATGATAGAGGTTCATAATCACCTTCTTCTTCTTCTACTTCAATTACAATGGCGCAGTCGGCGAACAGCTACAGGTTTAAGGTGACCCAGCCTTAAACACAGAGCTTCAGAAGCGTCTTCCTACTCCAGCGCCAGGACTTCAGGGGTCACACCATGCTTCCATGGATGCAAGTAGGGCCCGCTGGCCTGGCCATGGATTCCCAGACGGACGCTACTGTCCGGCTCGCGGACTCGCGGACATTGTTCATGGCTCCTCGGCTGGATTCGCAAGTGGTCGAGCGCTGCACTGCTCGCACCCACCATCGCAGGAACCCGCCACAGCAGCCGCAACAACACAAAACAGACTAGTTTCCTTTGCTACAAATTCAGGTCACTGGAATTGGTGACCTTTCTTCTCTTGTGGGCACAGGTGCTGAACGACCCGCAATACTTCGGCGCCACGCTCCATCCGCATTGAAAAGGCACCCGTAATGACTTAACTCGACTTAACTTAAGGCTTTGGGAGAGATGTCCAGCGTAAACTTATCTATACAGGCATGCTAGGGGAATTAGGAACTCGAGCCTTTCTTGATAATTCCTTCTCTTCTCTGTCTCTCCCTAAACTTTCACCCCAATTCTGGAGTAGCAAGCCAAAGACAGGCTCCTCGGGCCGACCTCCTCACCTTTATTATCAATAAGCCTTTCTTTAATTCTCTCTCTCTCCTTCCTCTCGAGCATGCATAAATTCCGTCTTCCATTATGACTTTTTCATTCATTCGTGTCTTTATACCTTACCCTTCCTCACCAGGGCTTGCATGATGAATCTGACCATTGTTTTTTAAAGCTGCGGTCTGACACGTCATCTCTGGGAGCCTTCGGCGCACTACGCATTAACTTGAAGAAGCCAGGCAAGAAAGGAGGTAGGGCTTAATTGATGGAACCAGGTGTACCTATACATGGAATGCACAGATATCATCAATTGGTTTCTTTACAGCGATCCGAGAAAGAGTCTGTGATACTGCGTAAAACTTTTACTATAATTTATTTATTTATTTAAAAATACCTTACAGGCCCCTAGAGGCATTGTGTAAGGGGGGAGACTACAATCAAAGGTAACTTAAACAATAGGTAAAATACACATGAGAATACATATACAAAAATATCGGGTAAGAAATGCGTTAATATACAGTATTAAAGTGTTTCAGTATGTACAAGGAACAAACCGAACGCTTTTGGAAGTGACAGCTCATTCAACAACAAAATTTCACACAGAAAAACATAATCAATAAAATAACAGAGAGAGCAAGACATAGTTAGACTATAAGAAAACAATATTTACCGCGTAGTTGCACATTAATAACGGGAAAGGCATAGACAAAAATAATAAGTTAGGTTATGTGGAATTGTTAGAAAAATGCGTTGTAAGAAGAAGCCGGAAGTTTTCCTTTCACATGCTTCAACGAATAAATGAACAGTGGGCGGTGCAAACAATGACACACATTATTCGGGTTAAACATGAGGGTTGACCATGTAAAACCAGCTTAGTTGTGCTGGTTGCTGTGAATAGCAGGAAAATGTGTGAAGATGAAATCCTTTGACAGCAGTGAGGCAGTGAACATTGTGTACAGTCGCTACATGAAAGCGCAAGCGCAAGCCAAATGCTTGATAATGAGTGAAGCGCTAACCAGCTAGAATCCATTTGTCTATTACAAGCTAGAGACGTTACGGGTGCAACGAGCCAAATCTTTCACAACACCCCTGTAGGCATGATTTCCGCATACCCATGGGCCAGATAAGTGGCCGAGTCCCTCTTATGCTTGGGCAGCCTACTCATTGAAAAATTAACTAAGAACGAGGTTGCGCGTTTATACGGGCAATTACCAAGAACACGCTAATTGCAGCGTTGACTTGAAAGAGAGAGAGGCGTTCTCCCCTTGGCAGGAGAGACATAATTGAGATTAAGCGACCTAATGGGGTCGTTTGGTGTTTCTGAAGAGTTGCTATGTATACAGATGACCCAATGAGGCACGCCTAATTGAGAATCTAGGTCGCGCTGCGGCCGATCCCCCACGCTCGCGGCGGCTGCTTTGGTTCAGCTAATGCTGCACAGGGAGTCGACGGTGCCCATTACGGCGATCGCGTCTACGCCGCACGAAACTATAGAGGGTATGTGCGTACAGTGCACAAACTATAAGCCTTAGTTATGCCTATCATTAAGGGAACGATCTGGCATCCTCTCCAGGAATCTTTGTCAACAGCGCCCTGCGAAAAAGTTTCGGACGATCGTGATAACGTGTAACCATCCGATGTAAAAATTATGCACATTCAACGCACATATTCGAATCTATGCGAGCCGAAGATTTCGTAGAGCGGTTGTTAAATGCTATAGAATTAAATGCGATGCGTATACAGTTGTCTGTCATTCTATGCTGCGTGTAATCTCATGCGATGTTTACGTTTATGCACCGCACAAGACACAACTTTAATATCGTGCAATGTTTATGCTTGCGCGCTTACCGTTCACAAGCTATGGCGAAACGCAAAACACTAGTTCATTCGAATGCACACTGCGATACGACGAGGCAATGAGATGCCACGAGAACGAAAGCAATATTGTTTGATTATTGTCTATGGAAGCATGGCGAGGAGAGGTGTATGCAGAGAGAAGGACGGAGCGAAACCCTTTGGTAAGGTCGACTATTATTCGCCCGTTTCATTCCTGCGTCTGTGGCCTAATGGAAACTGGCACGCACGCACTACGCGAAACACACGCCAATCGTACGGAAACGGTACTTGGTGTTAGCATTGACATTAGCGGTAACCTCGGCTGGTAAACCGAGGTTCGATCCCTTCATCGGACACGTAATTCCTTTTTTCTTTCTTTATGTATGAGCTATTGGGCAAGACAGCAGCAGCAGCACCCAGCAGCAGCAACAGCCGCTTGCAGCAAATTCCGGGAGGGTTCGCTATAAGAAAGTTTCGGTTTAACAAAACCAATTTTCTCTTCTGGAAATGTTCGAGTCGCCCTACAGAGCCCGGGAGTGCTCTACACTTGGTGCCGTGCGTTTACCCCCGATGACAGTTGATGTTTTTCACTATATGCACTCGCTCACTATGTGGCTAAGCGCATGTAACAGAGCAAGCCTAACGTCGTCTTTGTTCGCTTCTAGAGTCCGCTTGAATGAAAATGCCATTGCATCAAGCTATGTGACCGAGCCTTGAAGAAGGTCGCCTGGCGGCAGCCTGACAGCGACCAGCAAATCCTGGATGACGAGTTTGACCGATAAAGAAAAAAAAATGAAAAACCGACCGATACGAAATTCACACGTCTTTGGGAGCTATGCTCAGACGCTTTTAGGACTTGGGGTAGGACCGTACCAACTCATCGACTATTTTAGACAAGCGATTCCGTCTGCGTACACCACTCTCCTAACGCCGCTTAACGAGGCAAAAACAGACTCGACTTCACCCGAAGTGACACCAGGCACAGGCCGCATGCTTGCACGGCGATCCTCTGCCGCGACTATATTAAAAGCGGCAACCGCGCCGCGTCTCCAAGTGCGGCTGCAATGTTTCGAAAAGTTTCGCACGGCGGCTATTTTTGCGCGTCCGCCGAAGACGTACGTGCGTCGATGGACAAGCAAGCAAGCTACAGAGCCAAGAGCAGCAAGTATGGGAGCGAGCGGCAGCCGGCAAGTGTGCGCGGCTGCCGTGTAACTTCTTTTAATGCATGGGCGAAAAAACTCTCAGATGGGTCTTCAGGATCAAGGGGCGATAAAACGTGGCGCAGCCGGCGGACGGAGAGATCAACAAACAACCGAGGCCCAGCCGCGGTTGGCGACCGGGGGCCTCCTCCCACGGCGCGTCGCTCCGACGACGAGGACCGGACAACGACCGCCGAGGCATCCCGACTCCTCCTCTTGGGCCTCTAGACGTTCTCTTCCTGTTTTCCTGCACGGAACGAAGAAGCGAGCAAAAGTTGAACGCAGTATACGAGGAACGCGCACGACACGCGGACGAGATCGGAAGCTCGCCTACACGTGCGACAAACACGTGCCGGAAGCCGCGAGGCACGCCTGCCATGAGGCAAGGTTAACGAGGTGACGTGGCTGCCAACGCCGCAGGTGTACCTGTCTAGTGGTCTCGTTATGCGGTCTTTGGCGGAGCGCACAGAATGGGGTATAAGACACGTTCGTGTGCGTGTGAATGCATGGGGGCCCCGTCACCTCTTTCCTCTGATCTCCTACGTGTACTTCAGTCGCCGTTGATGGCCGTTTAGTTTATATTGGCTAATTTTTTTTCTGTCTCCTCAGCATGTTTCTTCGCGCCTTTCGCATGAAAAGGTGGCGGCGCGTGAGGCAGCGCTTACGGTAGCCACGTCGGGCTCGACGCACTGCGTATACGTAATGTGCACGCTGCACGCGGATCCGGACTCTAAATGAGCTCGCCTTTGTGCTCAAAGTGGAATGGCTTGGATAGGCTAAGTTATAGGACCACGGAGCCTCATCTTCCGGTAAACTACACATTCATTGGGAAAAAAATATTCATGTCACAAAGACCTGCAGCAATTTTTTTTTTCATTTTTTTGGAAAGAAGAAAATAATTAAGAACAATGAAGGGCCACCGTTATGAAAACGTGCCGTAACTCGCAAGGTAATAAGCGATGCTAAAGGTCCACAAAAACTTCAACTTTAACACAAACTCTCGGATGCGAGTGTCTCGTATAACGTCGCTAACTTACTTATACAACGCCCTCAATTTTTTTTTCTTTCGGGTTTTTACGTGTCTCACTGAAGCTCCCGACATGAAAATTGCGTAATGATGCAGGGGCCGCTTTTTAAGAAATATAAATGGAAACAAAAAAGAAGCGCAATGCATCAAGAAATGTATTAGAGTCCTTGCGAAATGTTTCAAAGCGACTCCGCAAAGTGGCAAGCTCTGTCGTCTGGCAATAGCGTGGAACGCCAAGTGCAATGTTGCAGTCGTCTGGCAATGTTTCAGGCCTCCTAATATGGCAAGCACGGCAGTCCGAAGTTTGGGAGGGCTCACATGCATCGCGAACATATCGCTCACGTCTTGCTGGTGTATAGACGATTGTTACGCGCTTGCATTGTGTTCTCTATGTACGTGGAGGGCTTTGCGCGGAGGGAACACTTTGCTCTGACCGCTGCTCATCAGTGGATCTTGGCAACAATAGCGTTCTCATCTTTGCGGCGCGATCTGAGAATGAATATCCTGCCTTTGACTGCTGCTGCTCGCGTAAGACGATCTTGGACAGGCGCTACCGTCGTGTACGTCATACGTACGTGGAGGGCATCGCGCAGAGCTCGTGTGAGCAAGAATCATGTTCCGACTGCAGTATCCAGCGCTTTGCGGAGCAGAGAAACAAGTAATTCATGTGGAGAACCTTTGCATGCCTTCGCGCGGCGGTGAGCGCACGGCGGAAAGACTTTGCGTCTATATTTTGCACCGCACATCCGATAATCTCCGACGTCAAAACCGTCACGTACGCATAAACCTAAACCGCCAAATCACGCCTTCACCGCTGTCCGCTTTGCACGCTCTGCGGCGGGAGCACTCGCTAATCTCCGCATTAATTATTTGTTCATAAACAGCCAGGGCGAGGGCGGGACATTTTCGTCAATTATCACGAGTGACCACGCAGTTCTTATGCGTCGACCTCTATAGCGGCGGAAAAGTCGAACACACGTCGCGCAAAGTTGTCCTTAAGTAGGAAACGCGCAGGCTGCGTAAACGTTGCCCGCACTCAGCGCTCCTTATATACGTGTAACTTCGCCCTTAACACAGGTAGTAATCCCTCACTGCGATTAACGCAACTATGATTAGGCTACCAGGTAAAAGCGGTTTGGCCTGAACGGCCGAAAGCGTATACGAACTTCCCATAGCGCAATCCAATTATAGCAGGCTGTGCAAGGGTTTCATTTAAGCGGAGCGGAATTACAGCACACCACCTCGAACGGAACGGTGGCGCAGGGCAGAGCACCACGTCTTCGGCGATCGGCAGAAGACACAACGCGAGACGTGGTGAATAGAAACGGAGTCACGTGGGAAACCAAGCAAAAATGATGTGACTTACCGCAGCACTTGTTCCACAATTCGCGGCCACTCGCCCGAGCCTTGTAAAAGACCACGGCTCCAAACACCATCAGCACAACGGCGAACAAGAGCATGAACAGCATGGCACCGCTCTGTGGACTCTTCTTTTTTGTCAGCTTCGTTCGGTTGGGGTCGCGTCACGAGCTCAGAGACAATGATGATTGAGGCGCGCGGTGGTTGAGGTCACGCTATTGGCGTTCCCATACAATATTAGCGGTATCAAATTGTTGTTGGCGCACGTGAAGTAATGATTGCTGCATCATTTTGAGAAATAAAAATGCTATACGCGGGCAAAACATAGCAAAGCAAAAATCAACAACAGAGGGCTAAGTGAACAGGTAACTAGAAAAAGAAGAGAAAGGAACAATAAGGGGGATAGCTCAGTTCAGGGTTAACTTATACGTCGTCATCATCATCGTCGTCGTCGTCATCATCATCCCTACAAGCTGTATTCAGCAGTCTGTTGGTCTAAACATTCGCTGTTGTCGATATCGACAACAGCTAAAGTCAGGTACATATTAGGACATATGTCCTAATATGTACCTGACTTTGGGAGAACAGAACAGCGTAAGAAGGCGAGTTGTAACTTTGTTTCAAGTTTACACAGCGTTGAAAACACTGAATCCGTGTAGTAAGCTTGTGGCTAATCTTCGCAATTCAATCTTGGCACTTGTCTTCGGAATAAGTAACCCTGCCGGGAGAGCCTTACATGGTTGTAACGCTTTATGGCATACAAATATATATATATATATATATATATATATATATAGATATATATATATAGGGGGGGGGGGGGGGGGGGGGGGGGGGGGGGCACTTCTACTGTGCCAACAACCGCGCTCGTCGCTCGACCGCACGGTCTCTTATCTCCACACGGCTCTGACCTTTATTCACTGTGCATTCGCCGCTCAGTTTCTGTTGAAGCGATAGACCGCACGTACCTTCGCCGCTGCGGCGTATGCGCTTGCTGCCAGCGTTTTGACAGTCGTTGTCTGCAGTCATTCAGTGTGATCTATTCATGTTTGTTTGTGCGAGCTCACACCACGCTTGTTCATTCAGTTAGTAATAGTCGGGCCACATTTTCCAACGCACGCTACACATGTAATGCTGCCCGGATCGGCAGTGCAGCGCTACAGGTGTGTCCCTTCGCACGCGCGCTGCCCACGGGAAGCGCTTCTCATCAACACCACCGTTTCACACGCGCCTTCTCGAGGTCATCGAGTCTCTCTTCATGTCGGTCTACTTACGCCGCAGCACACCTGCTTACTTAATCAGCTCATGTTTACTACAATTCATATTGCTACCAAAGCCGCTCACCTTACTTCGTATGACATTGCTGTGTTGCTATCGCATTCATTGCTTCGCCCTTAGGGCGAAACTGTGACATTTTTTTTTTTGTGTGATAGTGCTTTTTTTTTCTTCTTTTAATGTGATAAGCCTCCGGTGTGACTGCTATATCTTGAACATGACTGAACTTCCAGTGCATGGCTCTCTGTGCTGCACCGTGAATGGGCATTGGATTTGAATAGAAAGAGACAAAGGGCTGTAAAAGCAAGAAGGCAATGACGCTTAGCTCCTGCCACAAGAGAAATTGAGGACCTAAGAAGATGTGGCTAAACAATATCAAGAAAGACATGCACACTCCGAACCTGACGAAGAGTTGTGAAGGCTATGACAAAGTGGAATTCAGGAACACAGTGCGTCAGTGGGACCTACCTGAGAGGAGAAGATTGGAAGATAATTACGGTCATTGCCAACGACGCGTGTTAGCATGGAATCTGGGCAGCATGGAATCAAATAAGGCGGTTATGTCAGGAGCACAACATTTATTTCCTTTTAAATTCTCATTGAGTCTTGTTGAACGAGTGCTTAGGGCAGGTTATTCGCTCTCGCCCCGTCTGTCTCAAAAGACTTTCCATGGTCGAAGGCTCGCCGAGATCCTTGTCTACGTGACACGGTGCATGACTTCACGAAGAGGCACAAGGACTTCGCAGCGTGCACGCCAGCAAGCATAGACAAAGGGTGAAAGCTATGTTGTAAAGTACAAGGTCGGATAAGGAACTTTAACATTCGTCAAGGATGGAATATGAGCCCCTCACAGGAACTTCAAGGAGAACGTTAAAAACCGCACAAGCAGCTCAATGGGTTCATTTGATTCATGGAGGGCGCATCACGACAAAGACACGACGACATTGTTTCAGGCAGTTTCCTGCAACGTTCCTATACGAGAAAAGCGTGCCTATTCGTCAAGGCAGGCCTCCGTTGAGGGCGCGCAAGGAGTCCCAGCTGCGCGCGGGCTCACTCTGGCTTGAGTTTGAGGCCCAGACGCCTTCGACGCTTGTAGACCATGAGTGAAGCTAGGACGATGCAGAGGACGGTGAGCACCACGAAGCACAAGCCCAGCGCGTGAAAGTCTACTTGGCAGTAGCGGCAGGCTCGACAGCGTAGCGCCGCTTGCCTCTGTCGGTTCCACTCGACCATGAGCTGGTGGAAGTAGCCCATGAAAGGCTCCGCTGCTCGTCCCGTCGTCGCGGCCGTGGGTGGCATGTCGTGCCTAGAACTGGCGCTGAAGAAGGGTACGGCTGTCCGGAAATGGCGAAACAATTAATCGTCTTGGTTCGCAGGGCCTCGAATGTGTCGCAGTGGGTTGATGCTGATGCTGATGATGATGATGATGATGCCTCAATCAATGGCACAACCCACTGGGGGATAGGCCACGAACCGGGTGGTATTATGATAGAAATTTAAAATAAATTAGTTTAGAAATAAATAAGTAATAAAAATTAAAGGAAAATAAATAAATAATGAAGATGTGAAACGAACCGATAATAAAAGAATTAAGTAGTCTATACCAAGTTAGTCAGCCTTACCTAGATAGGAATATTAATATGAATTTAATAATTAATTAAATACAGTAAAGGATAGACGTAAATTTTGAATAATATTATATTAATACTAATATAATTGTGGTTTTGGGACATTACTTTTTGAATTTGCTAAATCTATAATTTATTGAAGAATAAATAAATCAATCATGGAAAGATGGGAAAATATTAATAGGGTTGATGCAAGCCTCTCTAAACGATGGTGTTGGATTCGGATTGGGTTCGATCGGCACTGATGATATCTAAAGCGATTAAAAGCCGCCGGAGCCCCTCCTGCGATGGCGATCACGCTATACTTTATTCAGTGAAGTGGGTCGCCGTCTCGCTACCTAAACTGGAAGCACGATTAATTGGACCGGCTGTAGCCTGCTAAATTAACCATGGCCCGCTCATGTAGACAAGCAGCCTGGCCTAGCGTGTTTGCCGCCAGTGTGTCCTGAATTGTAGAAGATAAGAACTACGGGGCTCAGATATCTCTCTGCGTATTCGCACAAAGGTTTTCCTAAGCCTGTCGGTATTATTTATTGCGCAACTGCTGTGAAGTGTCGATAAAGATATTGCAGACAAATCAAGATTCCTTTTTAACAAGAATAAAAAGAATGTTTAGTACCTATCTCTCATCGGTAGCTTTTATGAAGACGCCAGAGCTTTGTGTAAAGCCCGCGAGTGCAACACTACCGTTCTTAATTCCATCTAAATATGTAACATAAGCCCTACAGAGTTGCGCTAGATTGATTTTAAATCTTTTCTATCATTGGCGCGCCAATAACCCTAACATTTTTAGGCATATCTTCACGATTCTGATTATTTCGCACGTGCGAAAAACCGCGATGGAGCAGCAAGATAATGAAATGGGGTTGGTTCTCTGTAAAAACGTAACGAAAGTTTGTATACACTTTGCTGCAGATTTTCTTTTTATTTATTTAGTCTTTTCTGGCAAAAAAGTGGGTCTGAGCAAAACTTTTTCGTATTCGTCTTAGTGCGGTGACCAATACATTAAAGCATTTGTTATCGCTACAGAGATATTGAGATTGTGTAACTGTGAGATTGTGACCTTTTCTATGATAGTCTTCATTTCCCGCATTTTCATTTCATTCGCTTCACTTCCTCGGTGTAGGAAGCTAGCATACGTGGTACTCGTCGTTGGCTAACGGAAAGTTTGCAAAGCCAATCACTGCAGTGCTTCTATCACGCAAGGGTGAACGTAACATCTCGTCGTATTTAATTTTTTTTTTACTCCCTACCAAGCGTTTTCTTTTCTCTTTTTTTTTTTTTTTTGAAGCTTACAAAAGTTACTCGAATCACGTCACTGTACAGAATAATTATCCGCCCACGCAGACGTCATTTGGACAAGAAAGAAAAAAAGAAACAATGTAATTTATTCGCTAATTAAACTAAATATATCAATAAACTTCTTACTTACGAACATTACGGCACATGCTTATATTGACAAGTTGAACGAACTTCTCTTCAATGTCTAGTTACGTGTTTCTACATTTCAAAACTCCCATCCAAACCGAAATAACCGGCGTCTAATTATTTGTTCTGGTTTACCTTATTACCCATGCTCCACTTCGAAGTGCGGCTCGCAGTGCAACCCCCCCCCCCCCCCTGTAACGTAGCAGGCAGGCGTAAAATGAAGCTGGGTTCTACATCGCGATAAAGCGATTCGCCTTGCGCCTGCTGCTGAAGTGATTAGGCATTCAACTATAGGAGTTGCGCACAGCACTAACCGGAATAAGATCGCGAGAAGATGGAAGTGGCGACGGCTACGTCAATTTACGCCTCGCGTTTGCGTCATACAAGGGTTGGACAGAGAGCCGTGTTCCATATACTTGGTTAATTTATGCATTTAGCTTAATTTGTAGATTGATTTAGGTTTTCTTGGAAATGTTGTCCGCCTGGGTAGATAATTCATCTGCAGTGATGTAATTCAAACCCATCTTGTAGGCGTATCAAAAGAAAAAAGTGTTCGAATAAAAACAAAAGAGCACGCTGTATAGGCTCTACCGCGAATCAGTCGAGTTCAATAAAGCAGGAGACACTTTTACGTTTCGTGATGCGGGCATCTTACCATGCGCGCATATCACTGTTCGCGATACCCGCATTTGTGAGTGCCCCGCGATCTGCAATTGTGCGATCTGGGCGCTGCACTTGTCATGCTGACGACGCTCAGCAGTCGTCGTTGCAGATGTCGATGCGGCACCGTCGAATTGACGATGGCGACAGCCAAAAATTGCCATGAATGTCTTTTCTTTTTTGTCCTTCGAACCGTGCCGTGTGCTTCCGTTATGTATTTACATACTTTTACCATCGCTCCTCGTTATCAGGGGACACCGGAAGTTCTAAGTCGAAGCACGTCTCGAGGAACGTGATATCGATTGATGGTGCGTTTGAGAAGACAAGAGGAGGGCGGAATGCAGTAGGATCGCCGGTGCCATCGCTAGTCGGTATCTGAAGACCACGCGACACAATGCGATGCGTAAAGGCTTCTCCCCCTTCGGCGAGCACCCCGCTGGTGGCGGTGAAAGCTTCGAGGGAAGCTGAGGGTTCTGTACTTTCAAAAGCCTCGACGGCAGGTGGTCCGCACCGAACCATAGTACACCCTGGGAGCCGCAATTGAGTCCCCAGACTACGGTGTCAACCCCCGTGGCGCGCGTCATGGTGTCATACGCATGCATGCGGAATTCCGCACTGCGCCAGGGGGTCCTTCTTTATGACTCCATTGTCTCGGCCAGGGCCAGTGTCGCGCGGGAGCTGAGGCCACCCGAAAGGGGGTGGTTTCCTCGGTCTGTACGTGCAGCGTGCGATGCACGCCGAACCCTTCACCGAGGGCCCCAGCGGCTGCCGCTGGCGAGGCGTGCGCGACCGCGCGTGGGACGAGGAGTCGTCGTAGGAGGATTATCGACGCCAGTGTCTCGAGGAAAATATATGCCCCCGTATTTGCATGCGTGCTGAGCGGGGAACGGAGGTGTTTGTGAGGCCGTGACGGCTCTGTTCGCACGGAGGCGCAGCAAACGCGCTCGTTTCTTTGTGCTCGGATTAACTAATGGTTTATGAAATACGTTACGGATCTGCCTTCGTAACTGCGACGTGCCGGTGTGGCCGTCGGTTCTTCGGCACTTGAATGGAGGAAGACAAAGTCAAGCACCGTCGAGCATGAGCGAGAACCTTTTCCAGCTATATCCCTTCGCAAGTTAGTAGTTTCTTTAGTTGATGATGGTTTGCAACGGGAGCGCCAGCCTCTTTATATGACAACACAGGGAGAGTGCGGAGTACTCAGTTTATTGGAAGACTTCGAGCTTTGTGTTTTCGTTCCTCTCATACGAAAGATGGGCAGGTAGGTGACATCCATGAATCATGTTCAAGAATTAAGGGTCAGTAGAGGAAGTGAGGATGAAGATGCTAGGAAAATAAAGATCCATCATGCACTTACACACAAAAATACAAGAAAGAAAGAAAGAAAGAAAGAAAGAAAGAAAGAAAGAAAGAAAGAAAGAAAGAAAGAAAGAAAGAAAGAAAGAAAGAAAGAAAGAAAGAAAGAAAGAAAGAAAGAAAGAAAGAAAGAAAGAAAGAAAAACTGTAGGGTTGTAGAATACCATACCTAGCGGCAAATCGCGTTCTTAGCCTTTTCAGAGCACACCTCATGCTCTGTTTATCTATTTATTGAAAATATTCTTGTAAATATGGACCTATCCTATAAGGTCGGCCTGCATTCATTCCATTCCATGCATTCCATGCATACCATTCCTCGCGGTTCGCACGTTAGAAAGTGGCATATTGAAGAATGGCCGCAAGACATACTACATGTCCTAGCTCGCTCATAAAGTCACTGATAGGTTCTTTCACTCAATAAGTCAGTCACCATGTCACTCACTCACTCACTCACTCACTCACTCACTCACTCACTCACTCACTCACTCACTCACTCACTCACTCACAATAAGCCGCAGCTCTCCGCGGCTCACTCACGAGAGTTCTGAAGCCGGAGACCTGTAGCCGCAGCTCCTTCAGCCAATTCGGCCAAAGCTTTCACGCCGCGGTGCTCAACCTGAAATTCCACACCATGGCCACTCTGGCCACTTCTTACAGCCGCAGTCCATTAGGGCGGTGATTAACGCTTCTTCAGGGAGTTCCAGTACAGCTTTGAGCCTGCTCCGGCGAGACCGTTTAGGAGGAATCCTATTCAGCCCCGAATGAAAAGAACTTGCGGCAGGAATGGGCAATGCGCAGGCCACGCTTTCTCGCATCTTCTGACAGCTTTTTTCTGTTCTTATATTTTTGTTGAAGTACGCGCCATTTCTAGCTCCAGATACGGGCCACGAGAAGGCAACCCGGAGCAGCTTGCGGCAAGGGCCACCCGGGTGCGCTTTGTCGATGCCGGACGGGGTGCGTCTTGTTTTTGGCCGCGCCTGATAAGAGCGCCAGAGGGGCATGTAACAACGCGGAGCGCGTTCTTTCGAAACGCTTGGCGGCTTCTCGGGCAACTTTTCTGCACGGCGCCTTCTTTTGTTTTCTTCTGCTCGGCAGAGGCCGCCCACTTGATTGCTCCTTCTCCGCTGCGTGAAGGAAACAACTTGTAGCTGTTCACGTACTTTGTTTAGACGATAGAGCGCTAAAGGAGTAAACACATAACAGGTTCTTTGCAAACCAGCGGAGAGTGATCGGCATAAAGGAGGTTTAGTGTTCGCTTAACACATAGGGACATGTTTATAATGTTAAAAACGGAATGTCTTGCTGTTGAATAGAGACAGTCATCAGGGCTGCGCGTCGGGCTAGCGACTCCTCCTAAAAATAGGAGAATTCATGGTTACATTTCTGTAAATAAAGCACCCTGTGAAGCTCATTCCTCTCGATTCCGGTGTTTTATTGTAGCTGAATCATTGAGCTTATCGCGAGCAACAAATGGCGAGCCGCACTGCTGACTGTGCAGTATATGGAAATGTGTAGCATACGGAAGTGTTTAGTATAACGTGCATTCTTTGGTATCATAGGTTGTAGGAATTAAGGTATGGAGAGAGATGTTTGATGAAAGTTCTCACGTATTTTCAATTGATATAAGCAATTTGTTCTACTCCTATCCATAAAAGGCGCTGCTCTAGTGGGTTCAAGGGTGCCATGGATGCTTTCGGCGTTGTTTCTTTCATGTGAAAATTGGAGATATCTGTTCAAGGCTTCTTGAAGTGCCGCGCTGAGGAATCTGGATCGGATTGTGTATAGCACCAGTCATTAGCGATTTGTTCTTTGGCTATGTTGATAGGTTCCTTGACCTTGGGTTGAAGGCCACGTGTGTGCTAAGTGTTTTCAGGTGTATAAGTTGGCGCTATTGATTTTCTTTTGGCACCGGGCCGACATAGTCTTGAGTGGGACGTTGCGCATGTATTACGAATGTTCGAAGACATCTTGAAGTCACTTGAGGTTACTCAAGAGGTGCGCGAGGACCGCGTGCCGTCATATTTCTGGACCCAAGGCTGTACATTTCGGAGCGTTCGACTACGCATGTTGTACTGGCGAAGAGCGGTGACCAAGCTACTCGTGAAATTATACAGATAAAACAGTTAGCGCGGGTATGTGAGTCGTACATTAGGGGCGCGATCTTGTACGCGTTCCAAAATGGAACGGAGGCGTTCCGTTCCATCGAGCCGCACACGATTGGTCAATTTCAACCGTGACGTTCAAATTGACCAATAGTGTGTGGCTCGATGGAACGGAACGCCTTCGTTCCATTTTGGAACGCGTACAAGATCGCGCCCTAGAGCACTGCACGGGCTCGGGCTTACCCGAAAGCCCGGGCCCGGCCCGGCTCGTGGGCCGGGTCGGGCCGGGTAGGGCAGTTTTTTCACGGGCTCGGGCCGGGCTCGGGCACGGCATGGGCTTTTTGACCCGGGCCCGGGCCGGGCTCGGGTATTTTGACGCGGGCCCGGGCCCGGCTCGGACTTTCTGGTGGTGTGCATGTAACGTGCAGCGAGTTATCCTCGCGCGTCTCGACTCTGAAAACCTGTTGCCCCGGCGCAGCTGGAACGTAGCAGTGCTACTCCTGTGTACTTCCCTTTTCTTCTTCCGTCGTATTTTGCGCTGTTTGAACAGAACGTAAAAGTCCAGAAAGACCAAACTCGCCTCAAACCAAAGGATGCCATTGTATTCCTTTCCTAAATCAATGTAATTAACGCTTTCAGTGCGGTGTAAGCGCGTTCGCGACTTGCTGATTCTTCAAAGGCGAACTGGTAAACCGATTACTGGTAAGATAAGATAATTGGTCACACGGCTGAATTATAACACCGCGTCCATCTATGATTGCACGCATGTTCTCAACCGGCCGCCTAGCAGCAGCGCATTACGCTGCACCATGGATGAACGAGAAGCTTTCTTTCTCCATCCAAGCGCTGCGCTCAGGACCTGTCGTGGCGTGGAGATCAGTGGTCGTGGCTGCGCTTCGGCTAGAGTGTACTAGAATACGGTTGAGTGCGACGAGCGGCTGGGGCGACTCATGCTTTAGGGTGCCTCGATGCCCAGCGCCGCCGTCCAGGGTGGAGACAACCCCGCTGGCGCCGCCATATTGAGTCACACGAGCTGAGACTCAGCTACGCTTGCGTTCATAAATAGTGTTACTCGCGGCGCACTTCCAAGTGCTTTGCCTTGATGAGCATTTTTTTATCGGTATCGCATCTGCACATCTTTATAACCAATAGCCGTTAACTCGTCGAAGGTCCAAGACGTAAATGTATGGCGCCGGGAACATGCCCCAAGTTGCCTAATTCAATTTACATTTAATATGCCGTGTGTAAGTTTGAAATACGCACTATTTTTTTGCGCTTCTATGCTTGGTATATAAGGTTTGCGACCCCCTGTGTGTGGAAGTTTTTCTTTTTCCCTGTTGTATTTTGGTTTACACGTCACGCCTCCTTTACCGTAGCCAGCCACTCGCGCACGGCGGTTAGTTTCCCATGCGCTGCGCGTGCTCTTCGCGTTCGTTGCAATTATTTGACGATATCTACGCGCAATGTTGCTTTCTTTTTTTGCCCACAAAACTGTGTGCTGACAGGATTAAGCTGGTGTAAAAATAACTGCGATGTGAAAATAAGGTTTATTTAGTGCTGTAGAGAAACATGTAACGTAACTTGTCAGTGTCAATCTTGCGTAGTACACACAAGAAACCAAACGATGCACAAAGTACATTTACTTATAATGTCTAGTACAATCAATCATGAAAGAGATATGTACATGAAAAATTATATGTACTGTGTGGCGCCTGAAGGTTATGTTGAAAGACGAGATAAAAAAAATTCGCAAGGTAGGCTCGACACACAATTCGGGATAGTGAGAGTTTTTTTTAATTTATTCATTACATGGGGGGGGGGGGGGGGCGGAGGGGTTCAAGTGAGTACATCAACCTTATTACACACACTATAAATCGAAAACAAGAATGCAAACAAGAAAACGCAACCGCGGGTAATATTAATCAAGATATCCAGCCAGAATACATGTGCTACCATCAAATACGTCGCATCAGCCAAACACATCGATGGCGAGTACAGAACATTTTATAAATAACCATTAGAACACTGACAACTACATTGAAAAAATAAACAACACTGCATACATATCGCGTACAAAAACCGTAAATGAAACTAAGACAGTCAAATACAGATTAGCAATGTTTTTCACTTCGAAAATGTAGTCCATGATGATGTAGGGCTGTTGACTTTAACAGACGGCGCCCATCCTGTCGATTTCCCTCGTACTGGTCCTCTTCAAAGTGTTTCTAAGTACAAGTAAAACAACAAAAGTGATTATTGATATGAAAAGTTGCCTTGTAAATACAGAGAACTCATTACAGTGCTTAAAAATAAATTTTCGCAGAAGTAATGCTGTATTACCTCGCTTCACACGTTTCGAAGAAATGCGTAGGCTACAACAGACACCATGCCAGAAAGCGCCGAAACATTTTGGTCCCACGATGCCCCTTAACTCTACTACACCTGGGCATACCGTGCACAGGCATTTAAAGACCGTCACAGTACCCACTACGATCGGGAATGAGCACGAATGACAATCAGCTTACGAGCACCACGCTACAAATATATTCGTCTAAAAAATCAGCTATATAACGTAACAACCTGAGATTCGCAAGATATCTGCTGAGAAAATAACAATGCTTCGCTTGCCACGTACACAACAGCCGCTCTCCTCAGAAGAAGCACTGCGTTCTTTAGTCCCAAATAACCAGTAGCGAAAAAAGAAACTGAGGGAAAAAAAAAGAAACAAGAGACACACGATGTGTGCTTCCCGTGAAAAAGTAAAATAGGTGGTTTACATGACGATTTGTAACTAATGTAAGGCTATTTCGCGGCGAAGCATTTTCGTCAGTCCTTAAAATAAGGGTACTACTCGCATACACTGCGCCGATCAAAACGGCAAAAGCCTATGCGACGCGCGCTCGCAAACCATAGGCTACTCAGCATCGGTGCAGTGCTTAGTTCATGAGCGAACGTAGGTACGTGAGCGAGGATCAGAGAATACTTTCTTACTTAAATGAAAAACACGATGCGATAGTCTAAACTTTCTTGACACTTACCTCGCAAATGTAGGAGCTATCCGTTGCTTTCCAGTGATACCGCTTTACTTGGGCTTCCCATCTCTTCCTTCGCTCTGGGTCCCGGGGGAAGCGTAAACAACGAAACAACACGTCGATCCGGTGCACTTGGGAACACAACAGCCCGTCATGTCGACTCGATGCACTTGACAAGCTTGTCATTCATGCGGCTGAACACTGTCCAGCAAGTAGAAGCGTCAGCGAAGCATCCGCGCGCACTGTGTCTCGAACTAAGCACCGGCACCAAGCACTCGCAACCGCTCGCTGTGACTCAAGATGGCGTCGCAGCGAGAAAGCGGCGGCGCGGGTGCGGTCAAAGGATGGCACCACCCTGAACGGCGACACTGGCATCGAGGCACCCTACTCATGCTATGCGATGAGGCGCCCGACGTGGAGAGAGAGAGAAAACACTTTATTTGCACCCGTCAGAGAGTATCGGTGATGCAGCTCCCCCTTTCACCGTCTACCTCCCCCCTAGACGTCGGCCGGAATCAGTTGGCTTCCAGCGGCGGCCTGGGCCTGACAGATGGCTTGTCTTTGGGCTAATCTCGAGCTGTAGCGTGAGACACTCTTCACCAGAGGAGGCAGAGATGGCGGCGATTGCCCTGGCAATCACAAACCCATCAACCAGAATAACCATCACCGATTCTAAAAGTGCAATCAAAGCCTATGACACTGGTAAGGTGTCCAAAGAGGCCGCCAAAATTCTGCAAGCAGGCAAGGAGAACGTACCCAATGACGTAATTAGAATAATATGGGCGCCCGCTCATAGTGGACTCACAGGGAACGAGATCGCCAACGAGGTCGCCCGAGGACTTTACACACCGGGCCCCAGCGCAGGCATACTACTCCCTGTCCAAAAAGCGAGACTTGACCACATACAGAGAAATTGTACAACACTATAGAATGGGCAGGAGAACATTCCCACCCCCCCCCCCACCCATAGATCTCTCACAAAGAAGGAAGAAGTAATCTGGCGAAAACTGCAGACGGGTACCTTCCCAAACGCGTATATCCTACACAAATGGCATCCTGAGATGATCTTTTCGAAATGCAAAAACTGTGAAGGCATAACGACCCTAAATCACATGCTCTGGGCTTGCCCAGCGCTAAACGGTCTACATGGGAACAAAGAGTCATGGGAATCCTCCCTTCATAGCCAGGAAAAACAGGCCCGACGTGGAAAAATACTGTGGCAGCGTGGAGATAGAAGTGGATTGGACCGCATAAATGTCGCGCCGTTGGAAAGTGCTGGCGATACTGCTCGGCAGGGTCATTCGTACTACTTCGCGCGCTGGTATTTGCGTTCAGACGACTCAAATATGTTCATAATTGCATATGACATGTATTTATGCTTTAAGAATAAATGCCTTTCATTCACTTCTTTATTTTATTTTTTTAATGCCACTCGGTGGTCTTTCTCGGGCTCGGGCCGGGTTCGGGCCGGGCTCGGGCCTAAGGTAAAGGGGTGGCGGGCCTGGCCGGGCGGGTAACGTAGATTATTTCCGGGCCTGGGCCGGGCCCGGGTCTCGCCATAAAACTTTTGGTTGGGCTCGGGCGGGTAGCCCGACGTAAAATCGGGCCCGGGTCGGGCCCAGACTGAAAAAATCGGCCCGTGCAGTGCGCTATCGTACATAGGCAGGCGTCAGTATTTTTTACAAGGAGCTGACATTTCTTTCTAGATAACAAGGGTACGATAGTGACTGTGTATGCTATATCCACTCTACGTGTGCTAATGCATATATATATATATATATATATATATATATATATTTTTTCGTTCCTCTCGTCGAGATGGCACGCCGCCCTGCGCAGCTCCCATCTCGACGACCAACTCTGGGCATCCCAGCAGGCCTACGAAGCGGCGAAGAGGCAAGACCTCGACGTCCCATCGTGGGAGGCCTAGGCCCAGCCGACTAAACTGCTGGTTCTCAATAAAGTTCTCTCTCTCTCTCTTTGTAGTTTTTTTACCTTCGCACCCCTCAGGTGACGTATTGGTGTTCATAATTGAAATGCAGATACAGACAGCGAATTGTGTGTACTTCTGTCGGTGCTGTTGAAGCTAGCCCCCTTTAGTCCCTGGTTGCCTGCCACGGATTCGGTATTCGGCCTCGTACAGATCGATACCGTGTTAATTTTCCCGTCTCCTTAATCTCATGCGCTTGGCGGACAGTGCCGTTTACGAAAACAAAATGAGTCAGGGTGAGAACAGCCGTCTGTCACTTCGTTCTGCACAATTCGCATTTGCAGTTGCACATTCGGCTGGAGATAAAGAGATAACGGCAGACAGCAAGGACAGAAAGGCTAAGTGAAAGGTGCTTCTTCTCATAAAACGATAGAAATCGTCTAAGTGGGCTGTTGTATACCACTTACACGACTTTACACAAGTTAAATAAACTAAGGCTACTTACACAAGTAGCCTTTAGACGAGTACGCATGCCTGACGTATTGTATTAGCGCTTTCTCGACTTCGCGCGCTGTTGTCAGGAGAGGACAGAGCGCGAGTATGCATCTTAACTTTATGATGTGCTCCGGCGAACCGGTCTAGCAATAGACGAAAACGGAGCTTTTGAGATCTAAATGTCTCAATGAGAGTTCTGCCTGAACAGGATTACCATACCGACTTTGACAACATATATTGGGAATCGTGAAGCGGTATCAACATCGTTTCCGTTGCGGATGCGTTCATGACTCGTCCGAGTATATGATACCGACCGTTTAGGTACATTATTTGACGCAACTGCCTGCCTAACAAACTATTTATTGTTCTGTTCGTAACTGTCCCATTGTAAAACGTGTAGTGACAGAACATTTTTTCAAGTCTGTAGCGTGACCCATGCGTTGCAGAAATGTGGAAGCCATTCGGTGTACTTATACATTCCCGCACGTAGAGACCGCAGCTATCGGAATCACTATCGCAATCCAAGAATTTGTTTTATGCTATATTAATGGTTGGGCATCTCTTCCGCTACAGTATTATCACAAGGATCACAGCATAATAAAGTTGTGGGCATTGTATATAAGACTCTGGCTTTCTTTGTTGTAGAGTTCTATAAACAGACTAGAAAAATCACCATTGGCACCGTTACGACTCCTTTGTCTATAGGGTCCTTGAATCTGCCTGGCGAGTCTGCAGCCATTACGGGGGGCTCGTTGAATTTAATTTTGCCGTTGTGAGAGAGTATATAGAATTGGAGGCAGCGTGTAACGGGGGTTCAGCTGCAAAAGTAATTTGAACAGGAAGATTAAAAAGTCATACGAAAGAAAAATGGTAAACGTACGTCCGTTGCGCCACAAACTCTTCGAAGATACCGGCGATCGCGGTGGCGGCAGCGACTGGCGTCGACTTGGATGGGCGGGGCCGTCGTTTCTTCGGCGCTGGAGCTTTACGACGCATGTGCGCGACGAGAAGGCAGGGCCGATAAGTGGGCAAAGGTCGCGATTTCGATGTACGCCGCGCACCAGGAACAAACTTGAGGCACACGCGTCCCGCAGGTCATCATACGTGTACCTCGCGAAGAGAAGGCTCGCGCCCAAACGATCGAATACACGCTCATGGTACGACGCGGGAAGTTGCGCAAGATGAATGTATAACCGCGGCAAGAAGAGGGTCTCCCCCTCGCCCCGCAAGCGATACGTCCCTCTCCGCAGTCCGGGCCCTCACTTGTGGCTTCTCGAAACGGCCATTCGCCGGCCAAGGTGCAAGATGAGCGGAAAACATAGATAAGGACGTAGTTTACGGACATCTACGAGTATATATGGTTTGTGGCATGGGATGGATACGGCTGACGCAGGTCTGGGGTAAGCGCTGATCTGTGAGGGAGGGCTAGTGAAGTCCTACGTGAACCTCACTGACGTGCACAGGCCAACAAGCGCAGGCAAACATGATTAGCCATCCTAGACTAATCATGTTGGCGATGGGGATAATGATGATGATGACGACGACGATGATGATGATGACGGTTGTGGTGGAATGGTTGTGAATTGTTGTGGAATGAGTTGCTGTCGTTATTGTTGTCGTAGTAGTCGTCGTGGTGGTGAAGGAGGTGGTATTGGTGGTTACCGCGCATACGCCAGTAAATGTGCTTTCCGGGTGGCATGCTGCTTTTTTACCGTCCGCGCTGCTTTTACTCTAGGCACCTTTTATACCTCCGCACGAGTAACACGCCTTCGAACACAGAAGGGTGTTGTGCTCTACCTGGTGGTAGTTCTCAGCCAATTTTCTTTATTTTTTTTTCCAATTTCTTTCCCTCTCTCTTTTTTTTTTTGCGTGCCATTTTCTTTTAACATTAGATGCAATGCGTTACATACTTTACACTGACTGCAACTGCACGAACTAAACATTAACACACACGCACTCACCAACGCGCGTATACATGAAACATGCACAATGTACATGTTACATCTTCGCGGAAACCATACGTGATCAAATGTGTGCAGACTGTACCGATGGTTGGATAACGCGTACGTGCTCTGCTAGAGGAAATCTTGTGATGCGTGGCGGCACGTGTTCGCACGTGTTCTACAGTCACGTGTTCCGTTTAACAGTGCATGGACTATATGTACCTCTATAACTGAACTCCTGTACGTCTGAACTGTATGCGATGTGTACGTGCGTGTATACTCGTATACTGTGGTCTGGGATAAAATTCTAATTTCTACTTGAATTTATTTTTATTGCGATAGCAATTATATGGACACTCCAAAGCAGATTCGTGCCGTCGGCGTCGCCGTTGTCGTCGCCGTGAGGTTCCGTATGACGTCAACGGCGATGAAATCGTCGCCGCGCTCCGGACGCTGTATGTGCGAGTGAAAGGGCGCGAGGGACGCGCGCTTTCACGGGGAGCGAACGCACGTCGGAGAGCAAACGCGCGTTCTGCGCCGTGCTCCTTGAAGGCTGCAGAAATTAGCGTCTCTTTCCTCATTTCCATATATAGAGAGCAAACGCAACTTTTTCCGTCGCGCGAAAGGCTGTGGGGGGACGGGAGGGAGGGAGGGGAGGCGACGTTTAGCTGCGGCACCAAATGCGTATTTATATAAAAACGCGCGCGCGTTCTGTGCGAACTCGGACAAAACGCCGACGGCGTCGACAACAGTTCTGCGCGTTGCTGGTGCTGCAGCATGTCCAAGTTTATACAGCTGATAAAACTACTATCCTTACTCCATATAGCTCTCTACTAATTTGCTATCGCAATTGGTGCTTCACCTTTCGGGTGAAACTGCGACAATTTTTTTTTTCATCACTTTGTGCATACTATAACATCGTCATCACAAACCTAAAGGAACAGTAGTTGCCGACAACAAATAGAATGTGAGCATCTCAGAAACATTCGTTTAAGAAAGATGATATACGACACAATACAATAAAATACCAACCGATGATCGGATGGCTAATATACACCTTGAGGCCTATCAGCAGGTTGAGCTTACGAAGGTGCGCGTGTAGAAATACACCGATGCTGAGGTGAGAAATAGGGAATTCTGCTAGGCGTTATCATCCCGGATGAGTCCATCTATAGTCCTCTTCCCCGTGTGGATTCAATCTCCTGCCCCTCTTCTTTTTAAGAAAATATGTTCCTCTGCCTTTATCTACAAAGTCCATTCGAGAATCGGGCTGTGCTACGCACTTAGGCGAGAGAGCGTTAGATGTCTGTTTTGTCACGGCATATATTCTAAAATTTTTGCTAATCCGTAGGACAACGCCAATCCAAGCACCAACAGAAGACCAGTCGCAGGCCCAGCTGACAAGTCCAAGACCTGAGGACCAGCTGCGGCTGGTGAACAGGCCAGGCTATCAGCACAGGGTCACGGCTACTTGGAATAGGTGGGCCGCCCACTTTCGGGCATCAAGAGATTAGTCTCCGAAATAAAGTTTATTCACTCACTTGCCCGGTGTTATGTAGCAGTTCTATTCCAGTGCTATTCCTTCTTACGCTTCATCTGTGGTCCAAGCGCAGCCCTTCCTCCGTTATCTTCGGATTGGTGGTCGCTCGCGAGTGGTGGATGATAACGAAGAAATAGAATCAAGGGAAAGGTTTCCTTACGTTATACGTGCCGGCCCTGTTGTCTGCTGAGAAATTCAGAGCCGGTATAATTATTAAGGACTCCTTTCGCCTGGTTATTTTGCTTTCTTGTCACCCATGCACCGTTTACGGCTGGCCGATCGCGGTAATAGCGTAGGCGGAGCGCCGTTCGAACCACTGACGCAGCGCGAAAAGGAATAGCATTGGTACTCGAATCGTTACACTATCCCGGCCCAGTGTTCGGCAGCTCCGACAGGGTAAAAACCTTGATCCTGCAAGCGCTTCTACTAAGAAGGCCATGACCCTCTCCTTCCTGGGCTTCCAAGCCGCGGGAACGCGTGGCACTCCGCCCGTCTGCACCCGGCACGAAATTCACGCCTGCGTTCAGAGCCCAGTACCTTGACAAGTCGCAGGATCCATCATGTGACACTTACGACGCGGATGAGGCAGCCACAACGGACCACCTGCTAATTCGCACTGAGAAACATCGGCCTTGCTGGGACACAGCGATCAGTCGTTACATTAAACGACTCGTTCTATCCAAGAGGGGCTCCTGCTCACCGGAAAGCCATTCACGACAGCTTAATTTATACCTGTTGAGGAGTAAGCCTCTAATAGACTTCTTAATTTAATATAGGCAAACCATGCACCGGATGCGCCAGAAGGGTTGCCTTTATTTTTGTTCAGTAAACGTTTTTGTATCTCTCTCAAACGAGCACATATACTCGTACGCTGAAATGTTACATATAGCCGCGTATCCATGCGGCTCAATATGTCATCATTTATTTGTCAAACGTAAAATGGCAGTTTACGGTGCGCCGGTGGTCGGCTGATTAGCAAAACCGCTTGCGCTGCGGTACTCGCTCACTATAGCGCGGTCCGATCCTGGAAACAAACGTAGTATTTAAGTGCATGCGAAATCAGTTCGAAAATAATTATAATCTAATTAACTCGAATGAAATAAATTCACTCATTTCATGCTTTGTATGCTACACTCAAAAGTTAATCCTGGCTTTCGCGCACAACTTAATTTTGCTCGCTCTGCTGCTTTAGCTTCATCACATTCTTCGAGAAGCGTCGAACCAGCCGTGTAGTAACTGTATATCTTTGGTTCTTCTTTCTGGGGTTTCACGTGCCAAAAGCAGTTCTGATTAAGAGGCACGCCGTAGTGGAGCGCTCCGGATTAATTTTGACCACCTGGGGTTCTTCAACGTGCACTATCTTCGGTTCGGATACGAGAAATCCGCTTGTAATGGCACCCCGAACAACGGTCATCCTCTTCGGTTGTTCGCGTCCGATGTCATCTGCTGCACGACGTGGTCCGTATTCGCCTCGGTTCTTGCGACGCGGAAGCCCCAGAGCTAGTGCTGATTCGCAAGCTGTACCACGTATAAGCAATACCAACGTGAGACGACAGAGATGTGCTCGGCCTGCTCAGAAACGACGACAGGCACGCGCAAGACGTCCCACGTCGACGTGCAAGAGACGTCGTGAACAGGCAGGCACCAAAAAGAAAAGCTTGCTGCCGCTGAACGAGCCGGACGAGGAAGGGGTTCCCCGAGATGAAATGGTGAGAGAGGAGGCACGCGGGCAAGAGGTTTGTTCCTCGCCCTCCTCCTTCTCGACTCGAGACACTTGCACGGTGCTGCGAGCCGCGTCCCCGACGCGGCAGCGGAGCACGCGGCGTTTTTTTGCGAGAGCAGCGGGAGCAAGGCGGAGAAGCGGCGGACCGTTCGCGCTCCTCTCTGGGCGAGCCGCGCGTGCAAGCAAGCGGCTGGCTGCTGGTGGTTCTTGCTGGGCCAGCAAACGTCGTCGTCGCCGACGCACGCCGCTAGCGCCCCCCGGCGATCGCCACGAAGGGTGCACGCGTCGGCAGCAGCCCCTTCTGTTTGGAAGTCGTGCGCCTCCACAGGTGGCCCGCGGTGCGAGAGAGCAGCCAGCGCAGCGCGCGCACACACGCACGACGTTCGCCGCTACCGCTGCTGTTTGGCCGATGGATTCGTCAGCGGCGCTGGCCGCACGGGAGAAAGAGGCTGGCGCGGCGCCTGCCGGACCACGACGACTACTACGACGGCGGCGACGACTACTAAGCGCTTAGCGCAGCGGGAGGGCACGCAACCGACCGCTAGCGTAGCGCGGCCCCCGCGCGGCGGCGTCCGCTGGGTGGTCCGTGACGGACGGCGTTGGTTGCGCCTGCTGCGTTTGGAAAAGACTTCTCCGGCGTTCAACTTGGCTCGCTTACCCTTCTCTCGCCATCGCCTTGCCGCCCCCCACACCCCGACTCGCCGCCCCCTAGCAAGAGACGACAGCGATCGACACATCTTGCGAATCGCTCCGCGCTCTTCCTCCGGCTCCTCCCGTGAATTGTGCATTTTTTTTTTCCTCTCTCGCTGACGCCCGAACAGCTGGAACTCCCCCACCCGCTTCCATAGCCAACATCCGCATCCCTCCTCCGAAACTTTCTTCGCAACGACGGAGGAGTGTGTATAAGCTTCAAAGCGCGAACAGGTCGCAGCCGGCGTTCGACTCGGTGGCTCGCCCAGGAGCGGATGCTCAATAAGACCGATACGCGAGGCGAGCCGTTCTCTCTTGTCTTTGCTTTCCTCTCCTTCCTTCCCATCGGCGACATCGAGCGCGACGCGCAGTGTCGTCGTCGTCTTTTTCCCACGAGGGAGCTCCGACTGTCTCCTAAACGTCACGCGGGAGTATAGTGTCGCTCGTGGCTGCATCACTCCCACCGCCGCCCACGACATACCACCTCCCCCCGCCCCCCCTCCCCCCTTCGTCTTCTTGTTCTTCTCGGCTGCCTGTGTGCTACACGCGTCGTTTTATGCCGAGCGGGGCATTATTTTTCGTCCCCGCTTTTGTTTCCCGTGCCGTCGTGTCCGGGGGGACTCCTGCGAGAAGATGGCACTGGGCCGCGTGAGTTGTGACCGGCGGCAAATTTAGCGTCGACCACAAAAAACGCCCGCCTACCCGCCGTTGTCGGCGTCTTCTTCTTGCTCTTCTTCCTGTGGTCGTAGTCTCGCGCGACGCCTGGCTCGCACACGCTCCGAACAGGAAGCGGTGGTCGCGCGGCGCCGCTCCGACCGTAAAAGCGACGCAAGTGGACGACAAGCCTCTGCAGCGCAACAGTGCATTGCGAAAGGACGTGTCGCCGGCTGACGTCACCGATCCCTGGGCGAGCTTTCCGGAGGCCCCCCTTCATCGCGGCGCGAACTTGAAGAACGGGAGCCATGGGCGGAGCCACGCATTTGAGGTGAAGTGAGAGTTTTATTTCTTCGTCGCTTTCGCGCGTGCTGGTGCGAATGTCATTTTCCTCCTTTTCTTCATTTCGTTTCCGCGCGAGATTTTCTTTGTCTTTCCTGCGTTTTTTTTTAATTCTTATTTCACTGCACTGTCACTTTTCGATTTCCACCAAACCTCTTCACAGAGATGCGCAACGTTTCGGGTTGGTCCCTTTTACTGATATCAGGAACCACTTCGAGAGTTAACAACACGAAGAATTTAAAGACTCAGAAGCACGAAACAGGGGTCGAATTACCAACCTTTTCGTTCGCAAGTGCTCTTTGCCATTGGCCAGCCAATTTCATTAATGATATGTCCAGCATCAGGCTGGGCTGGGATTTTCTCTTACGAATAATTATGGCGTAAAATGTTTTTTTTTTATACGGGCCCTGGTGTATACCAGCGCTGCCTTAATTAGCAACTACTCGATCTTACTTGCCGCTTGTTACCTGATAGTTTACATTTATATATAAGCATATGTGTGTCTGCATGTAAACATTCCTGTGATGTTCGCTTTGGGATGTTTTCTTTGTCAGCAGGGCAGATGGTGAAAAATGATGTAGAACGAAACGCAAACAAATTGAGTCATACTGCGGGTTGCGCGATAAACCCTCGCACAAGTTACTGTGATAACTCCGACGCTTCGGTGGGGCATATCATTAAGTAAACACCTGGCCACAAAAGTTTACGGACCGTGGTATCTCAGAAAACGTTCAATTCCCGAGCAGCCTGTAGCAGTAGCCAGTAAAATTGCATACGACAATGTTGTTAGCATACTACAGTCGAGGCCCGAAATGCAAATATCAGGCTGCGTTGTGAACTGCGGAGATATTGAGCTTTTTCTCAGATTTCATGGTCCGTAATATTTTGTGGCCGGGTGCACTCAATATGACCAACAGCGGTTTCGCCTGCGTGACCGTTTGAACACCCTTGGAACAGGATAATATTATCATATTATCGTTCCCAGTTCGTTGTTCGACTCGTCCGATATTTTCGCCAAAACGTTTTCTCTCCAGTCTTTGTAAAGGCTCGCTTTTCCTCAACCATTTAACCCGTAAGCGCAGTCTGTGTTTGTTCTAGCGGTCTCTACTTATTGCCAAAGACAAGCCCTAATTGTACAGGCCGTACCTTCTTTGCTTTCCTTGCAGAGAATGAATTACTCTGGTCACTTTATTTCACATAGTTCCTTCGACTTCGGCGCCAGTCCGCTGTCTTTGAAGCTTTACGTTCAATTCGTTATCAGCTAGTCAGTATTTTACATTCGAAATCTAGACGGGCATGAAGGCGAAGCCTCCTCCCTTTTCGGCACAATTGTCTTTTACTAAGATCTATAGCGAAACGTAACGGGTAACTTCACTAGAGTTTTCTACGGGCTGCTTGGCACATAGTCATGCACACACTCATGAGACACTGCTTTCTTTTACAATAGGTAAACACGCGTGTACCACATTCGCTTATTAGAAATGTAATATGCTAAAATTCGGCGGAATGAAAGAGTATGGAAATTTTCGATTGATTTTTTTTTTTTCGACGAACGTGGTAGTTAAATAACTATACGGGCATAGCACACGCAACCCGCTGAATCTGTCTCGCCGCAAACCGCTCACAGCAGGGGATGACATTTCCCCAAAGTAAATGTGTTTCACGTCGCACTAGCCGAATCGCTTCGACACCTCCACTTAAGTAGAAGCATTTCCATTCTCGCGTCCAGCCCGTACTTGTTCCGTGCCATGGTTTGCTTGCAAATTGTTGGTTTACTCGGAGCGTATAAGTCAGCACTACAGCTGGCAGATGAAGTTCCTTGTTTCTTTTCAGTTCTTGTTGCCGTCCAAGAGCTTGTGTTCTTAATATTTATTTCACAACTTGCATTTCTTATTCATGTGGAGGGGAGCAATTAGTCAGGGTCATGAATTACGGTTAATAACAGCTATTTATTCGGCCTTAAACGTTGTGCAAGTGGCGTGGGTGAAACCGGTCCACGACGATCTAGCACGTTTCGTGAGCGCCGTTACACGAGATGATTTATGCAGATTACACCAGCATCGTCACTGCTTTTTTAGCTCTTCTTTCTAAAGTTCTTCACTCGTGCGATGTGGGGCTGCAGGTTGCGAGTGCAAACATGCTCCGCTTGAAGGCAGGACACTAAACAACGAAAATAAAAAAAAGAGAGAAGAACGATCAGGAGCAGGGAATTGCGAAGTTTTACTTAAGCGTTTTGGTTAAAGCAAGTCACGTATTCGCAAAACGCTCTCTCGTCAAAATTGTTCTTAAGAGCAAATTCAAGTCAATCCTGGGCCCGTATTCTGAAAAATCTCTTACGCCAGACAGCTCAAACGCTCGGGAACACCGTCTCGAAAATTAAAGTTTATTTCATCATCATCATCTTACGCCAGAATTGTTCGTAAGAGAAACTTTCAGCCAATCGTGAAGCCGGACATATGATTAGTGAAGGCGACCGGCCAATGGTCATCACTTACGAACAAAAAACTGTGAATTCGGCGTCTGGGCCCGTATTCACGAAACGCTCTTACGCTAGAATATTTCGTAAGAGAAAATTTAGGCCAATCCTGACGCTGGACATATAATTAGCAAAGGCGACCGGCCAATGGGAACGAGCACGTACGAATGGAAAGCTCTGTAAATTCCGGCCCTGATTTCTCACGTAACTAAATAAAGCACGCCCCATTCCAAGAATATGTCACTGGCTTGCAATTGCCTAAGTACAGATTGGGTGAAATTTTAACGGAGAAGAAATATGAATGGCGTTCAACTAAAGTGACGTGCACATATCGGACACGGAAGTGACAAAGAAGCAGCGCACTTGACGGAAAACGTCAAATTCAACCGCAATGACATGTGCAAATTATTCCTTTCATTCTGTACGAATTGCTTTCAGACTCATGACACATGTGTTTAGGTTCGTGAGTCTGTATCTTGGTGTGTTATTATTCCGTTTGTATAGCGCAGGTTCGCGAGTGCACAGTTGGCTCTCAAGTACAATTTACCGCGTTGCCACCAAGCAATTACCATTGCGTAGCGTTATCATTCCTCTTGGTTCCATCTCCCGTCGTGCAGTCCTTGTCAAAAGGCACGAGCTATTTCCCCCTTGGTTTCCTCGGATGAGCATGTGATAAAAAAACAAGAACGAAACGTAGTTCTCGGGAGAGTCAGAAGTTGCCAAGCCTGCTGCAGTTAATCTCGACACCCTCCGCACTGTGCTTCTTATGACCCAGTTACCCACTACCAGAATTGCTCTGTTAGCCTTGAGAATAAATAGCGTCGGGACGCAAAGCTGATGGAACTGAAAACGTACGGCAGCGAATAATAATGAACGCTTTCCTGTAGCGCGGAGCAAATTCCGGTTTCCCAGAATGGATAAGACCGCCCGAACTATGATGCCCCTTATATGCCACTGTAGCTAAACTTTACGTCTACTGACTACCTGCTAAGTAGCACCTTGATATCTCTAATTTTCTACATGGGAGAGTTTATTGCAACAACTTTACAAAGATAAGCTCCGTTCGGGACCGACGTTGGACGCCAAAGCTATGTTTATTCTAGTGATTACACCCCCGCCTCCAACGTTTCTGCAACCTTGTTAATTAATTACTGGCTTGCGAAATAAACAGGACACACTTCAAGGGACTCACAAGTACCTTGACAAGCTCGACTCACCATTCTAAAGTTTTACCACGCCGCTACTCCCCTGTGTGGTCTCTTTCAAAATCGCTATTGCACACACCGAAGACTGTGGGCGGACGTACAGGACGGATGCGCGTCATAGCGTGTATGAGCTCTTTCTTACATTACTGAACTACTCGCAGCAAGACTCAATAAAAAGGAAGCCAGGCCAATCAAAAGTACCCAGCCGTCGTTGACTTACTGCGACAACGTATTTGGAAAGTTATTGCTCGCCACCCAATACGCGTGCTTTTGATACATCGGGCTTGAGTCTGACCTCTGTAATGTTACATTAGACTTGTCGCTTTAGAGCACTCAGAGCGCTTTGGCAACGCGCCTTACATACGGCCGGTCCAAATCGAGCTATCGGAACACATTCTCCTGGTTTATAATATTCAGAGCGCTCGGAGGTGCCCTCACCTTCGAGTTCGGAACGCCACTGAGATCCTGCAAAAATTCCGGTCACGTGGTTCCTCCCATTGTTCTGGAAGCAGCAGAAAGGTGTGCTCGAGGATGCTTTCTCAGGCAACATTTTCTTTACACTTGTACACCTGAATGTTCAAAATTTGCAGCATGATCCAAAACATTCACGCTTTTTTTTTTTTTTTGAATGTCCAGCCAAGCTACACAACACAAATTAAGACAGCATATCAACAGTGTACCCCTATCCCTCCAACCAAACTCGTGTGAAGAGTGGATCGCACTCTCCTTCCTGAGAGATGCCGAGCTGTCCTACGCCGACTTCATGCCGGAAATTCTTGATGAACAACACTGTCAAGCCTCCGCATTAAGACCAATAATAAACGTTTACACCTGTCTCGAAAGGACTCGGTATCGCCTAATTCAATTTAATGGAACGTCGCAGAAGCCAGATCAAGGTACCATAAGTATCTATTGTCTGAAGAAAAAATCCTAAAGCACAATATTGCAGCAGATGATGAGCTTTTGCCGTATTCACAGTATCCGGACACTTAGATCACGTCGTTGGGTCATCGGACCGTACCAACGCCTCAAAATGTCAAACTGCACAACAGTGCCGCAGTAACAAAGCAAACAGGTCGGTACAACTGCCTTTGTGATGGTTTACCTTCATTTCCTTAAGCTGGACTGGTGTACTTTCTTTCTTTCGCACACGTGTTTTTTGTCACATACTTTCGTGGAAGTCATAGCTCGACATGGCTTCACCAAACGGTTGCTATTTCTTACCCATTTGGCCTCATCACGGGAAATGAATGCTACTGTAGACAGAGAGAGAGAGAGAAGTTTAATGATACGAAATGCAGAGAGGTCGGCCTGAGGTAAATTCCTCTAGCCAGCTACTCGGCGTTGGGGGAAGGGAAAGAGGGAAATTTCGCTATACGCTTCATCTCATCTCGGCAGCAAAGTTCGGGCGTTTATCTCGGTGGTCTTATTGAGATTGCTTCTCAATATCAGGGCACGAAGGCATTGCTTGCGGTAACATAGAATTGCCTCGCCACGCCACTGTATGGCTAGGATGACATGTCAATAGAGAGGTTTAGATTAGGGGGACGCAAGCGTAGGGGGCCCCCTAGCGCTCGAGGGCCGGGTACTGCGCACGCGCAGACCCTAGCGCTTGGGGCCGTTACGCTTGCATCCCCCTAATCTAAACCTCTCTAATATAGAGACATTCCCATGTCGGGTGGTATAGTGAGGCGTAGTCGGCACTGGGACGACATTTATACGAGGCCAGGGCGTGAAGAAGGCTGAGGCGTGGATATGGGGTTGTCTGATGTTGGTGACATACCACAGCTTCTTTCCTCGAGAGGGACTTGTGTGGGTATATAGGTGACTGTTGAGTCTGTAGCAGTTGGGGGATGGTGCTGTATTTTATAGGTACGGTTTCCGCCGGTGGAGTTGAGTCGCCTTGCCCTTGCGGGCGCCCGGGTGGCATGATCTGGGGCCACAGATCATGCCACCCGTACGCTGGTTTCCACGAGGGGACTCGTGTGCGGCGGTCCGTACGATGTCTACGTTCAGCAGTATGTTGGTGTGTTGTAGGATTCTGCAGGCAGTGGTGGAGAAGCTCGCGATTCCACGTGGTTGAAACGCTCATTCACGTTCATCAACGCAGGAATGCGTCACAACGCTACATCGTTCTCGACTAAACGCTCCCTCGACGATTGGCCCTGAGCACGTGGGGGGCTAAAGAAATCTTATAGATTTAGCTTGGACTTCCGATTTCTAAGCCGCGGGGAGGCCCCTGGTTTAGTTTTGTTTCCCGAAAATACACCGTGGATCCGTAGTGAGAAAGTGCTGCATATCAACGGCAGGGAGTTCAGCAGACCGAGTTAGGTAACACCGCTAGAGGAAGCGTCTGGCGGAACGCCTTCGAAACTAGTAAGAAAGGCTGGCTGCACGTGATCGCGCTAGTCGCGTATATATACAGGGACTGTCCGCAAGCCAACGTGTTACTTGCACAATTCATCATCGTATGATGATGATGATGACGATGAATGCACTAGAAAACTTCAGTCCACGCAAACGCTCTGCATAATTCAAGGGCTGCGCCGCATTGACGAATGTCATAATAACGAGGCATGACTGCCTGCTCTTCTGTCTTAAGAGAGTTGTACACACGCGAGCTCAGCTTCCGCTGCCTTGTGACCGCAGTCTGCAGCGGCACGCGCTGTGCACGCGCTACGCTGCTTGCCAGGGCCAAGCGGGCCGATAATGAGGCGCTTCCCTGTTCCGCCGCTGCCGCCGTGTAGACGTCGAGCGCGTCCCGAGGGCCAAGCGTGCGCTGCTCGGCGCAGTGAGCAAAGCGCGCGCGCGCGTCTACTGCGACGTGCAGCTTCCGCAGAACGGACTGCAGCTGTCACTCAATTAGCTCGCGCATTCATCAGCGGGACTTGGCCGTGGCTGCAGCTCGCTGGCTCACTCGCTCGAGCGCGCGGCTCGATTGTCGGGCCACCGAGAACGGGGGGACCTATCTGTCATCGCCGCCGGCCCCGGGCGCGCAGATTTACGGCCGACCACACGTGGAGATCCGTGCACGACGAACGTGCTCTCAGTTTTAGTATTTTTCTTCCCCTCCATTCTCTCTCTCGCTCTCTGTATCGTTCCTTCTTATTTTCGCGTGAATGTATTTTTCCTTCGATATGCCGTATTTGCACTCGTACTACGGGCATCAGTTACGCATGGCCGACCACGCTTCAGATCCGCGCACTACAACCGTGCTCCCCATTTTTTTTTAAACACGAAAGTGTTTTATTCCGGGGTCCACCAAGACTTCACTGACGTATTTCCGTCACGGAAATACGTCATAGAACATAATACAAAGAAAGAAACCAGAAGAAAAAGTTCCACAAACATGCAAAATTTGGGAATCGAACCCACGACCTCTCGGTCCGCGACGATAGATCGCCGAGCGTTTAACCCATTGCGCCACAAACGCATTCGCAGAGAGCTACACAGACGCGCCTTATATATCTAACACTCCTCCGTGTACCCGCGCTCTTGCTCGGGGCGGTGCCGCCGCCTATGAGCAGAAAAGAGAAGTACTGCATTATGACACTAAAGCCCGGGATACATGGAGCGAACTTTCTCGACGAACTTCACGCGTCAAGTAACGACGCGGCGACACGACGCAGGATGTTTGCTGTGTTGCAATACATGCGGCGAACGCCGCCGCGCGTTGGCCGCCGTGTTGGCGGCGGTCCCGGCCGCCCGCTTCGAACTGAATTTGGCGTTGTCCTTGTAGAATTCACTTAGTTGGAAGCAAATGACTGCGTAAACGGCTTTCGCTTAGTCTCAGGCCGCTTCGACGACAGAGTATTATGGATAACCTTGAGTAGTTTTCGAGATCGCTTCTCGTTTCGAACGCGTCTAAGCCTAGCGAAAGAAATATCCGATGCCAACGCCATCTATCGGGGAAGTCGGGAGATAGGCATGACGACAGCATGTGGCCTCTGAGATCAGAAGATTTCTGTTGAAGGTTGTTGTAGAGAGCTTGCACTGCTTGTCTGTTTCCTCGCAGATCAGCGGATATGGGATGTACAAATACAACGCGATTCCTGAGAGATCATACTAGGAACTACTCAATCGGTGCAGAGACATGCAGACACGGCAACACCAACGCGATTGCAGACGACGCGAAAAGGCGCGCGCGCGCGAAACACCAGCATGCATTGCGACCGGAACTAGTGCCTCCTGATTGGCTGTCGTCCACCGCTGCGCGCTAGACGCTTCCGGCGGCGGCGTTCGCCCGACGAAAATGTTTGGACAGGCAGATCGGCTGCGGACGGCAAATTTCTTGACGCCGGCCGTCGGACGTTCGCCGCCCGACGAAGTTCTTCGCTCGGACGCCGGTTATTCGCTCCATGTATTCCGGCCTTAACGCGCACCGACAGTGAACGCTTCGGTGGTCTCAGTACTACGACGCCTCGATGCCAGCATTCGAAGGGACGCTGGCATCAAGAAGCACTACCAACGCCACCTAGGTGGCGTTCACCGTACTCAGCACAGCGGAGCGTGGCCTCCGCAATTAGCTCTGAAAATGTTTCTGAAGTTGATCGCGGAGGCTGCAATTACGACGCGCTGTACGCGCTGATTTGACTCGGTGACGATTCAGTTACGTGCTTTGTCTTGCGCGTTGTATTAGTGTGTCAGTTACGTGCTTCGTCTTTCGCGTTGTGCTAGCGTGTGCAGCGTAGTGCAGCTTCCATATGCACGACGGTTGCTCATGGTCATCGACGTTGGTAGTCGTGATGGAGGAGACGTGCCACCAGGCGTCAGCGTGGGTGCATCAACGCCTAAGGGCGCTTTAGCCACAAAACACCAATAGACATTATATATCAATGTGCAATAAACATTACACTACTTCTGTGAAGACACGTTTCACTTTCGTGTTCTATACCGATTCCTATATAAGAGGGATCAACCACATTTTTTTATTCTTTCCGTTTTCTACTCCGACTGAACCTGCTTTCCATCCACATACCTTATCTTCTGACGTGTTACGCGCACCAAACATTCGAGAATCCCAAGGAAGACATTAAACACCCTTGTCCGCCCTGCCATAAATGCTTCCGATTTCAAATATGACAAAAAATATGGAAAAAAAACTGCTGGATATTGTGCCATAAGTAATTAGATCACCCCTATACCACCACCAATACGGCATGATGACAGATCACCCCTATTCTGTGTTTCATTCTTCTGAAACATTTATTTTCCTTTCTTTGGCATTAAAAGAAGTTTTGTTCAGTTGACGATGTAAGCGACCAACGGCCGGTGTCCGGGCATAGATAAGAGGACTTTCACAAGCGCGTGAGCCAAAAAAAAAATGATAATAAACTATAAAAAACTATACGATAGCTCGTTTAACATAACCTCAAGCATTTTATCGTTATTCGCAATATCGAGCGGCTACGCTGCTGGTTAAACACTAATTTAGACATTATCGCATCGCTCATGCCGGTTTGTTACCAACTTATTTCTCTTCTCTGACGCCCCGGGGATGATGGATATTTTGTTTACAGGAAAGGCAGTATGGTCGGCCTGAGCTGATGCTCTATATAGCCTGCTACTCTACACTAGGGAAGAGGGAGGGGGAGTGAAAGTACAGTGACGAATGATGGTGAGTAGAATGGAAGGAGTGGACGCGTGTGCATATTACACGACGGCGCCATATTAGAGCCTCTCGTCCAGTGCCCCGGCATGCAGGAACTCCAACTACGCTTCCGTTTTATGCCTCGCAGCTGTAGTATCACGCCACTGGCCGACAACAGAGCCTTTCGACAATTAAATATTTCGCATACACAAAATGCGACCAGACTATTACTAAGGCCTATAGCCTTCGTCTTCATGCGTTCGCGCAATATGTTTCTGCAATGTACCGTCAACTATCTTTTAAAGGAGGTCATCAATCGCTACACTCAATAACGTGTTGTGCTCGTCAGGGCTCTTACAAGGCGTGCTCGCAGTGGCGCCTGCACAATGGGGGTACGCATCCATCTCCGCCCGCGTGACTTGTCTTCGATTGGCTGGGAAGCAGCAATGACGGGTGTGGCAGTGATTCGAACGTTCAAGATTCCCTAATTCATTCCTTAATTTCCTTCGAAGTGCACATACGCAATGCGAAAAAAAAATTATTTTGAGCGAATAGCCTAGGCTAGTGCAGGCCCGTGTCCGCGTACACACTTTACAGCAGCAGAAACCAACAAATTTATTGAAGGTTGCGTACGTTATAAGTTCTAACACGGAATGAAAATGTATCCAAGTGACAAGAATTTCGGAACGACGTGACACAAAGAATGCTTTTTGTCACTACGAAGCAAACATAACGAAAATAATAAAGCAACGAAGTAATTACTATATACATAAAAACGAAGATGAAATTGTTTCTGGGAAATTGCTTTATATATCTATAAGTGAGCAGGTGGCTTGTGTTTTAATTAATTATTCTGTATGGCGCTCAGTTACGACGCCCCCATAGGCGCCTCAAAACTTCTATTTTATTTCGTTGAGGAAGACTATGCGCGCAAAGATACGGCATTTCTTAGCGCACGACGACGCCGTTCGCGGCGTCTCTTTTTCATGGAAAACAGCGCGTGCGCGTTTTATGCACGCGTGGAAGTGCTACCACGTGATCTCCCGTTTACGGCCCGTTCGAGCAGCATAAAAACCGCGCCGCACGTTCGGATTTCTGGCCGTTCGGCGCAACGAAGACACACGTGGGGGACGTATACGCACGTAGGATACAAATATATATATATATATATATATATATATATATATATATATATATATATAATATATATATATATATATATATATATATATGCGTTGGTATAAGTCTCGTCGGCCGAAAAAATAGTTGCTTTTCTTTGTCACGCCTTTTTCTTTCTCTTTATTTTTTTTTCTTGTGCGTAAGCAGTAAGAGGTGGAAAAATGTTTAAATATTCTTTTCATATGCTAAATCTCCTTCGTGGGCTGGTTCCTCCAGATTCGTTTATTATTTTTTTTTCTAAGTCTGTCGTCTTTAATCCGAAGGCGTGCACCATTTCTTGTTCGTGAAGTTCTCCAGCTTGCTCTTTTGAGTAAAGAAGCCGTTGTTTGGTGGGAACAAACTGGGGGGGGGGGGGGGGGGGGTTGCAGTATACTATATTTTATTCTCTTACCTTTTAAACTATAAGAACGCCCGAAATATTACACGCGAGAGGGCGCCTGAAGCTTGGCAAATGTGTACGAAATTATTACGACACCTCCAGAGAACTGTGCGCGCCCCACATAAAACAAACGGCGATGGCAGAGATGCTCTTATGCGCCGACGTTGAATGCTTACCACCAGGATAGTAGTTGCAACACGCGTTGCGTGAAATCGCAGCGTCCTCCGAGGCGCGCGTATAGCGAACGCGGTGTGCGACCCGGAGTAGTATTTCACACGAGCGGGTAGTGTGGCATTGTCGATGCATAGTCGTTTATAATACGCACGCGTCATAAATCAAGTGAGTTGGTACGCGGCCATGTGCAGCAAACAAAGCACGCGCTCTAATGGCTTTGGGAAGATTAAATGATCCTTTATTCAGATAAAAATTAACAGAAGAGTGCTTAATGATGTATAGGGCGTACCCCATAGAGGTAGGCTTCTCATCAACAGTGGTGGTTCTCGCGCCGACTCTGCATATGTCGGTGCAAACATATACATGTATATGCCATTGCGGTATAGCATATTATTTTCATCGTGGAATCGCTGTTGCTTTATTTAAGAAAACCTGTGTAACTTGTTACGGCAGACCGATGGCGATGCCTGCGAATATATTCAAGCCAGTTAGGAGTCCATAACTGTAGCAGTAAAAAGAAATCAAAACAGCGAAATAGACAGGGGAAAGCTTGCCAGGACCTCAGAAAGTGCATGGTATAGGCTTGTCCCGAAACCCTCGTGGTGCTTGTGAACGAAAGACGGTCTGTACGTATACACCGGAATCTCTGAAAATAAGCTGGGTTCCTCTGGACAGGAATCGATAGGGGATGTACGAAATGCTGGATGTGGGCTTTTACACCCCATTGGGTTCAACGACACCGTCATTGAGCTGAGGGTAGGCTTGCGAGCGAGGATGTAGTAGGGAAGAGATGGTGAAAAGTATAGTGGCACCAGCTCGTCCGCTTCTGCTTTATTTCCACTTTTTTGGCGATGCCTGTCAAAGTTTGGATGAAACTCGATGTGCGGGGAAGCTCACTGGGGGAGTTTCGGATGTCACCTAATCCTGCAAAGGAAAATATTTTGTTCATTTACACGTTCCATTTGTTTCAGCGAGTTGTCGCTGTTTGACTTCTCTTTTTTTTTTTCTCAGTTATATTGCCCAAAGAATGGTTTGGTATACATAAGTGTTTTACTTACCTTTCATGGAAGAAAAAAAATCTAACTTTCAAAAGTTGAGTTCCCAACGAGTTCTTAGATGAAATTTTGAAGCCGCCTTGGTTCCTTGATCGAACTCCCACATGCATGCTAGCCTACATACATACATACATACATACATACATACATACATACATACATACATACATACATACATACATACATACATACATACATACATACATACAGCAACATACATACACTACATACACACACACATACATACACTACATACATACATACATACATACATACATACATTACATCATACTACATACATACATACATACATACATACATACATACATACACACCCACACACACACACACACACACACACACACACACACACACACCCACACATACATACACTAACATACAGTACGGAAACATACATACATACATACATCACATACTACATACAGTACACACACCATACATACATACCTACATACTCATACATACATCACATACATACATACATACATACATACATACATACACTACACACCACAACACACACACAACACAACATACATACATACATACTAATACATACATACATACATACATACATACATCATACACATACATACATACATACATACATACATACATACATACATACATACATACATACATACATACATACATACATACATACATACATACATACATACATACATACATACATACATACATACATACATACATTAGCGCGTGTTTCCTTTGGAACGGGTCCCTCAGTGAAAAGTGTATTGCTGACAAGTGGCGTAAACGTGTCCGGCATGTGGCCTCACTACACACAAGGGGCGGCAATCAGAGGCCTCACGTCAAGCCATGCGCCGCGTGCGGCGCGAAAGAAAGAGCGACGGGTGCCCCTCCTGGACACGCGCGCAAGTATCGCGGCCTACGGCATTTGAGCCAGCAGCGCCGACCGAAGGGATCAAGCCTTCCGAAGGGGCTGGGTCACGCGGACGCGCGCCTGTCTTTCTGTAATTGCCTCACGACGCCCACGTAAAGAGCGTGACGGGATTGGCCCTCTTGTTCCGGCTTGGGAATTGAGACGCTGGCGGCAGCGGTGGGAGCCACTATACGCAACCGCACACCTGTCCTGGGCACGCTGTGGGCTTTTCAAGTTGCTGCGCCCTGTCGTCTTCATTTTCGATATACCGCTTTGCGCGCACAAGGCCTTCGCGCCTCAATATGGCTCGTATTCGGCCAAAAGACAGAGCCTCGAGTTTGGTTGCGCGAACACGGCGGGGGGCACGCCGGATCCGTGTGCCCGAAGGCTTTGGTATTGGACAGAAAGCCAGGGAGACTCAGATACGCTGACAGAACTGCCAAATCCTGCAGTCGGCGCATTAGTCTCGGCCGTGGAAGCCGCTTTTCTCGCGCGGACAGTGACGGACGACTCTGTGAGACTGGCCACCTACCGGCTTTCTCGCCCACAAGAAAACTTCCGAACGGTGTCGGTCCTGCGTCATTTTTGACGAAATATTGCCTCCAAGGAAACATGACCTTTGCACTGTTCGTCAATGAATCCTGCATGTGAGCAGGATCGCTTGGTGTGTGCCTCGCGGTGATGTATAGCCTTGAGCTTCCGCTGGAAGTGTGCGTGAACGCGAACAAGGAACGGGCATTCCGTCTCGTGGAAGTATGTGGGACAAGAGAGTATTGAATCTGAGATATGTCTCATTTACTAAGCCAGGGCGTGGACAGCCTATAATCTGCATGGACCTTGTAGTGGGAGAACAGGAGCACTTGCAGCTTCTTCAGAAGTGCGCACAGGTGGTCTTGCGTTGGCCTCGATGACACCACTTATGCTACAGGTTCTCGTCAAAGCACTTTTTCTGACGGTTCTAGTTCCTCCGCTTGAAAGCGCTGAGTGCTAAAGGGGCTCTTGAACACGGTCTCGCTGGCGCCGTTGCTTTTCTTCCGCTCCATCTCGGATTTCATAATCTTCAAGCGAGTTCGTTTAGGTCCGGTGCGACTAATAGGTGCAACGCGAGCCCGCTCGCGATACTCTAGCAGTCCTGGGTGACCGTGGTCGATCCTTTCTTGTATTCTCTACCGCCGAATCCTTGAGGCATTGCGCATAAACCGTCGTAAGCTTTTCGAGTGCGATGTCTTCACCGCCTTTAATCAGATACACTGTTACTTCATATTCTTGTGCCGCTTTCCCCCCAGGACATAAGCAGTGACGAGAAAATGTCTGGTGACCGCTGATATCTCTTTTTTCGCAGCCAGGCATGGAAGCAGAAATGAAATGGAGTGTCTACCATGCACTGTTGCACGGCTGTGCCATCAGATATTTAAATTTATTGCTGATGTCGTGGTCTCTGAGCTTTCGCTCCCGAGGGTACATCTTGCAAAGCCCTTCAAACTTCATTCGTAGTTGGACTTGGTTTTGTCGCACTTCTGCAACTACGCTTGGTCACGGCTAACATGGCTGTCCTTAGTACTGCTCGTTCACTATGGGATTCATCTGTCGCCTTTATTGTATCATCAAAGTTGCTAATGACATTGCCCTGTTTATCTCTGACTGCATGCGCCATGTGCCTGTCTTTGCCTTATTAATTTCGTGCTCGACATCCTTATAGAATTTAGTAGAATAGAAAAATTCAATTTCATTACTTATGCAGTTCGTTTCATTTGAGCTATAAAATTCATTAATGTTTCCCGCTATGGCCTTGCTTGCTAGAAATCGCTGTACTCCCCCTTATCAGGAACGTCTCCGCAGCACAAGACGTAACCATTAGTCAGCATTAGATAGCCTGTCCTGATGCAGAGATTTTCAGCTGCAGGTCTGGCAATCGCCTGTAGGGTCAGATGCTCTGCAGCTGCTGGGAAATGAAAGTCTACTGCTGAGTACGCAGCTCAAGAATAACAGGGACAAAAAACACATAAACAGTGCATGATAAGAGCGCTGCGTTCTCATAAGTTGGCTATGAACCTACTTGCCCAAATCAAACTTCTGCAGAGTGTCGAAGGTTAATTGCAAGACTAGGGCTTCACGCAGCGCCACGGCACTTTCGTACTATAGTACGAACGCCCTAACTATGGCAAGAACAAACTAGTCGAACGTTATAAGATTCAGCAATGAGAAATCAGCCACGAAAGAGCCGTCCGCAGTCATCCAAATCCTGATTACATGAACAAGGAATTAAGCTTGCACGCTATAGACTGATTGACTGACGCACATAACCAACTATACATATATATGTTACTTGCACGCCCCAGACATTTTATGCCGCTTCGGCTAACCTAAAAATAAAGAAAAAAACGAAAACAAGAAAGCACCGCATTTTTATAGTACCGGTGCTAAAGAGCTGGATGCAAACGCGACGGTTGACCCTAGACAAAACAACCTGGACCTATATTCGCAAGAAAGTTCTTACGCTAGAACTGTTCGCAAGAACAGATGCCAGCCATTCGTGACGTTGGACATATTATTAGCGAAGGCAGTCAGAAAAATGGAGAACAGCAATTACAAACTAAAAAGTTTGCGAATTTGGCTCCATGGTGATCTTGCAATTTTCTGTTCAGTATTGTAGACGTGAGAATATTTACCTATCTATTCAAATCTATTGATTAGGTAACACTGCGTGTAGTCCGCAATTACTCACGCACGGAGGTGGATACTAGGATTGCTTTTTGTAGTATATTTATTGTATTTGTGCGCTAGTTGACTGGTGATGTGGTTAATCAGTGTACCTCCCACTGTAGACTGATTACGTTCAAGAGTCATTACGTTACGGCCCACAGTCGCTCTTTCTCACTGTATTGGTGTATACTCGAAATTTGTCCTAGGTCACTTTGTATATAGAATAAATGGCCGACATTCTACACGAAGTTCCACACTGGCGTTGACATGTGATGACATTCGCACTTGTGCATGTTTTTGTCCTGTTTAGTCAGCCTCTCTCATTTGAGGTCGTGAGTTCAAGACATCGCGCTTCCTCTTTCGCATGAAGCCCAGCACCGCCAACTACGAACGCACCCGGAAATTGTCTTCAAGAGCGTCCCGCCTTCTTCTTCGCAAAACAATATTGAGTGTGGCACTACCAAGCTCAACTGCTGAGTTTGCAAGTACGAATTCTCACACACACTGTGGTGCCCCTGCTGCTTACGAATTGGAGGTCACAATTGTAACTCATTGTCGCACTGTCAATTTGCTAATCCATTCCAATGGATTAACAAATAAAAAAGGGTCGTTTGTTAAACCACCGGTGCAGGTTATAAAGCACCTGGAATGGCCGTAATTAATATAAGACCTTCCACATAAGCGCATCTGGTCTGCCGTAGATTTAAAACGGTGATATCAATCAGGTTGTCACGTCCCTACCACACCCTATATATGCCTAAAAATAGCCCAGGTAGAGATCATGGTGTCGCCTTTGTTTTGTAGATTCACGCTCCTTTCACTGATCTACTGCGCACATGCGCTCCCCATTTTCTTCATCTACAACTTCGTTATGCGCGCACAAAAAAAAAAAGTAAGAAAAACTTGGAACACTTCCGCTCCATTGCTTCACTTTCCAGGCGCCCTCGGTTTTTAACTGATCTGTCGAGTCCCGTAACGCGCGGAAGGTCGAAGCAGCGGGGAAGCGCTGCGCTTGACTCCCTCCATTTCAAGGCAATGCATGCAGAGTCGACAGGGCGACAGTGTAGCTATATACTATAGCGAGAAAAGGAGTCGACTGGCGGCGCGCACTCGAGCGTAAACAGGTGTGACGCGCCGAGTGCCTTATAACGACGCGAGAGGCAAAGTTATGGGCGGCTCGGAACGCGACCTGTCGAAGCTGCCAATGCTAACGGAAAGTCCCTCCTCGGGTCACGTTGGTTTAGAGCGGGGCCTTCCTTCTTTCTGTCGGGTCTTTCTTTATTGCCAGACGCTTCTTTCTTTCTTCCCGGCTCCCTTGCTGCAGGTGTCGCATAAAGCAACGGTTGCAGCAAACAGCGGGTCCACGAAAGAACCGCTATACCATGCATTCGCTTCGTCGACGGTGTCTCGCTGCTGCTTCTTCAGGCGTCCGGGAACAAATCAATGATGAGTTCGATTCCGCAGCGGCCGTTTCGCATGTTCATTGGGTGCGTTGTGATCGGCGACACAATGATCGCAGACAAGTAATCTTCAAGTGCCGAGATTCAACGCACGATGACGAGACCGGCGTGAGAAGAGAGACGACCAGAACAATACACGCGGGATGTAAGGACGTTTCAGGGGCTCTATGCGACAATAAAGAGCCATCCGAGATGAAAGGACAAGTTTATAAGACAGTGGAACGGCCGACGACAGGGTTGTACAGAGTGAAAGCGGTCCAATGAAGAAATTACTCTGGAAATGTCACTGGTGGAAAAGACAATGACGAAATTAATGTGAGGAGCGACAAGGAGAAAACCAATTCACGCAGAAACTCATCTGGGAGTTGTTTAAGTATGCGTAAGCATTGTGCCACTTGCTCATCTCCACGCAGCCCGGCGTCGTTACCAATGTTATGAAACTTATCAAACTTACTATGAAACCCTTATCAACCCTTATCTGTCCTTATCAACCTTATCGGACACGATCCGGCCTTTATCAACTCTCATCGGTCCTTATCAACCTTATCGGACTAGATACGGCCCTTTTCAACCCTTATCGGTGCGTATTCACCTTATCACAATTGATCCGACCATTATAAGCCCTTATCGCTCTTCGGCACCTTATCCATCTGTGTCGAACCATTATCAACCGCGATGCGACCTATATAACCCCTCATCACTCCATATCATTCTTATCAACTCAATGACTGCTTATCTGTGAGTGTTGCGCGACGTGCAGCGCATGAGCCCTCAGAAGTCGGTTGCATTTCGGTCGGTGAAGGGACGCCCCAACTGCAGGCGCATCCCGCGACCACCGAAACGCATCGGGGATTTCGCGTGTTTGGCATTAAATTTTCGCAAGATCAGAATTTGCCTGATGGCTACAGTGCTCCCAGTCGGCTCTCCCGGTGGTCCTAGAGATGGATTTTATTCCACCATTACCAACTCTTTCAACAAAGCCTTCACAGAAGCTGTTATCCTTTGACATTTGTTTTGTAGCGCCGGTAAGACACATTCATATATGGTTCAGATATATTAACCTTCTGCAAGCGTGGGTGTTTAGCACTCAGCTTCTGAGCGTGGGGTTGGGGTCGTAGATTCGAAATTCACCACCACCGACGTTCTTCCTTTCAATTTTGTTTTATATACATGAATTTCTTTATAGAAATTCGTCTTACATGACGGACGGACGGACGGACGGACGGACGGACGGGTTTATCGTTGGGTATATATATGCATTGAAATGTAAAATATTGGAACGACTGCATTTGAGAAATGGTCAATGTAGCGGACATTGCGGGACATGTTCAAGAGGAAATTTTGCGATGGTTTGGTCATGTAATGAAAACACACGAGGAGCTAAATCGGCAAGAGAGCGGTGACTTTCGCTATGACGGCAGCGTAAAACGAGGTCGGCCTGAGAAGAAATAGGTGGATGATATATAATCAGAAAGACAGAAAACGTCAGGCGACACTCTTGCAAAATTACCTCCGTCATGCAAAATCCTTGTGAATTTGATTGAGCATTTGTAGCGCCTCTTTTCGGTGTCTCTTCTGTCCATGACAGTGCATGCGCATACTTGACGACTGCTAGGCGCACACGAGCATACGTAAGACTCCTCTATTTTTCAATAGAGGCTCCTCTATTTTGAAAAATAGAGGAGCCTTAAGCATACGTTCTGAGCTACGCATTTGCGGGTGCGTTGGTTATTGGACATCGCGACGGTAGAGCGATAAAAAGTTAACACAGCCCAAAAAAGGCGCTCTTAGTTTTCTTCGCGCAACCAAACCCCACCCTCCCCAACCTCCTTGTCACCTTGTTATGGTTTATTTACCCAACGTCCGCCGACTTTCAACTGCAATTTTACGACGCTCGTTTATTTTATGCTAAGTAGCTCTCCGCCATGTGCTGTTACTATCAGCACCCGTGCCGCCTCAACGTTGTTTCGTTGCCATATCGAGCATAGACATACAATGCGTCAAATCGCAAAGTGGGCCTTTTGTGGCATCGCCGTGGTTTTGTCAGCGTAAGTGTGGGAGCTCTTAGCTCGTAAGTGTGGTTGTTCTTAGTTTCTAGGTATATACGAGTAAACACGGGTGGGGGCAATAATGTATCACTAGTATCAAAGAGCACCCTCTTCGTGACCCGTAAGCAGCTGAAGTCGATCGCATAATAGGCATTAAGCCTTTTACTAAGGCGGGACCACGTACTTACTGTATACCTATTGAAATCACTTTCCTTAGGGGGGCAGGCACGCTTGTCGGCTCGTGCTTGCGCGCGGCGTACAAAGGTCCGCCATCGAGTTCGGCCGCGGAGGGGAGGAAGCGGACGGGAAGGGTTCCTAAATGCGTCGGTGGTTCGATGCTCCGGCGTGGCTTGTTAAAGGAGGCAGCCAAGTGGCTCATCTGATGGATGGACGGACAGGCGCAAAAACACGCCGCCGTCGTGTCGGCAACGCGGCGGAGCAACCGGGGGTTCGAGAGCGCGCACCTTTCGCCTCCTCGGAACCCGTGCGTGTAGACACACAAACACGCCGTGTTCGATACGGGCCCTGTGTGGGAGTGCCCTTCGTGGATCCCGAAATAGAACGCGTCGATCCACCCGCGCATCTTTAGGTGTACGCTGTGGGACATCGGGCGCCTTGCTTCGTTTTCTTTTTTTTTTTTAGTTACCTCGTTAGAGCAAGTACGGTGAAAGTTTTAAGTTGTTGCACAGCTGTTAAGCTGGAGCTGAAGGCTGGATTCATGCTGCAATTTGAGCGTGCATTACTATAGGGTGTGCTTTTTTTCTTCTCTTGGAGGAGTGAAGTGAAGTGGGTGACGTGGAACATATATTATTTAATCCTGCCAAGGTTTGGTCTTGAGAAACAGAGTCCAGTCGATAGCTTGGTAAGAACAGGATTGCTCCCCAAAGAACCACGAATAATGCAGTGTGAGTTTTTGCTATCTCTGTTCGCATTTCTGGTCTACACTGATTTCATAGACACGTGGTGACGTTCCTTTGCGACCTGGGAAGAGTCTCTCGGATACGTCAATCGCCGGCCCAAATTGCTATAGGCAAGCCCAACCCTCCTGGAGCAACAGAACCCAATGCTCTAGGTATCCCAAGGCAGCACAGGAGCATTCAGCAATCTGCGTTCTCAGACGGTCTCCCGTGCAATGGCTGGCCAGTAAGATTGATTTTAGCTTCAGTGACCAAACTAGCACCACCGAATCCATCATGACGTAGCCGATGGCTTAGATGCGTCTCGAGAACTAGTCGAAAACTCGGAAATTCTGGCCGTCAAGGTGAATCAGTGGCTATGGCGTTCAGCCGATGAACTCTAATCACTGGTCACGTTCCTAGCCGCGGGGGCTGTATTCCCATTAGAGCAAGAACACCCGTGTTATTGTATTCGGATGCGCGTTAGAGAACACCTCGCAACCAGCTTAATCCCGGTGACCAAATTAATGCAGAGCCCCCCTCTACACAGTGTCTATCACAACCCCAGCGTTGCTTAATTTGAGAAGTTACAAATCAGCGAATCAATAAATCAATCATTCAGTCAGTCTATCAATAAATCAATCATTCAGTCAATCAATGAATCAATCAATAATTTTATAAATCACTCAGTCGAATCTTCGCGCAGGCATGCAGGCTTACTATACGGCAGCCCAATTCAGCGCTTACTCAGCCCGACCTGCGAGTGTTTCCAAGACATACAAAAGCAGCCTGCAGGCCAGTAAGCAGACTCGGTCTATTTCTGTGAGGTTCACATTACCGGCCAGTGTGTGTTGGTGGTAGAAACTGTCTGTAAAAATATACTAAATGTATTTATTTGTATTCCTGTATATACACGGCCACTCCACTCTACTGTAGTCTGTGATGAAGGAACTGGTGTGACTGCAGAACACGGGACCTAAGGTCAGGCCCATTTCAACGAGAAACTTGATAAGCGAGTGTAGCACGTACGGGAAACGCTGCAGTTCTCCGCTATTGGCCACCTGTTACGTCGTCGTTAAGGAGAACAAGACGACCGAAGCTATATTCTAAAGAAAACTCTCTAATCGGGCGTCTAGCAACCCCTGCCTCTTGTATCGTTACGAGAAACGTCAACTGTGCGTTTCGTCCTTATTTTTAGCGACACAGGGGGCTATACTGTAGGGGGAAAAAAAATACGCGCACGTACCATCTGCCCTCTTCGTCGCGTCTCTGTAGAGCGCGCTCGCGCTGTCCTTCAGGAATTTCCGCTCCTTCGTCAGCTCGGACGGGCGCTCCCGTTTTTGACGGGCGCGTGCAGCGGCGCAGGATAGCGCCCTGTACGAACGACGACGCGCACCGATATAGAGCGGCCCATCATCTATAGATAGGGACCACGTCCGTCCGAGGCGCAGCGCTTGCACGCGGGCGCGCCCGGCGCGCCGACGGAGGGTCGTGCTCACGGCGCTCATTAAAGGCTCTCACTGGAACGCACACACGCGCACGCGAGACTTTAAATAAAAGGGGAAAAAGAAAAGATCGCGAAGGTTCTCAAAATAAACGGTTTCTTTCACGCTTCCCGTAAACATGCGGCAGCTTCTGCACCGCCCTTCAGAGCTGCCCGCAGTGGGCGGCCTCGCGGCCAGCCGCGAACGCCAAGCCGGCCACGCTCGGACGGCAGAGAGAACAACACCCTGCGGTCGCCCGTCCCCATCGCGTGCCAGCGTGAATGCCGTCGGCACAACGTCTGAGGTCATGACCGTGAAAGGACAAACCGATGGCACGTGTATTGACAAGCCATAATAACTGCTTATAGGACCCCAAGGGGGATTCCGCTGACCGTCTTTCCACTCGGTAGCACAAATGCTGCGAGGCAGCTTAGCCACCTGGCGCGGAGTACCCAGAGTGGAATACCCCAAACATAAGGCGCACCAGAGTACGCGAACTTCGCCGTAACTCTCCGCTCCACGCAGACTGCACCGATGTGACGCATCGATCGGTTCTGTGTTGCCTGTGGTTAGAAGTTGCCTTCATGAAGGCTTACGCAAGACTAATGGCTGGGAGTGCGACATGGTATGTCCGCGACTGCAAAGAGAGCATCGACGATGCACTTATTGCGCCACCGTACTGGTATAGGTATAGGGTTAAACGGAGTCTAATTGAAGAAACTATATAAATACAATCAACGTCCAGTGCGTTGTGGCGACTACACGATCGTCCTCTGTCCATGCAGACACTACTGGAACACCGTCCTCATCAATCATTGGCCCAGAAATCAGTAAAGGCACAATCCGTGCTTTTTGAGAACGACTGGCCTGTGCGATCGCTTTTGACTCCGTGATGCTGTTCGCGCACGGGCTCACATTCACCGCCTTCCTCCCTCTCGTTAACCAGGCGCTTTTCTGGTTAACATCCCTACCTGCTCTCTTCTTTTCTCTCTCTCTCTCTGTTGAATGTCAAAAGTCACCCGCCGTGACTTGGCACGTTTGAAAGTCGTAAAATGTATACTATATTTTTGGAGACACAACCGATCCAGTGGTGGGTCGCGTTGACAAGTAACCAAGGTATAACTGCGCTCCCATGCCGCCTCAATGTCGCTAAATTTCGTTCTTTGCCTCCGTAGCGTCGCAACGCTAAAGAAATATGAGGCTACTATTCAAGTCCGTGCGCCTAGTTTGCTTTCTTTCTCGCGTCATCGCACATTTTGTTTTAGCATGCAGGAAAGTAAAAGTGCACGCATATGGTTTAACCCACATAAATATATTGTCCATGTTAACACAGTGACATACAGACATAATTTCGCTAACGCACAGGTTGCAGTTAATATAAATTTACTTAGGTAGAGTAACGGACAAAAGCACAAAAATAACGTAGCGAACAAGAAAAAAGAGACCAGGCTTATCTCAACAACAGTTCAGTCACAGCCATAAGGGTCGAGTTGCGAAGACTCACTGTTGAAATTCGAAAATATTAAAATGTTTGGTTGCTTCGGAACTTTTGAATGCAGACGAATACAGCGGCCGTCGGGGCCGGGAAACTGAATTTCTTAACTTTAGGCCTTTCTTCTCGCTGCAAGTCTCGACGGCACACAAGCGTTTCTGTCGACATCTTTCAGACTGAAACGTAGGTCGCCGTGAAAAATCATAGCCTCACACGTGGTTGAATGCCGCGGAACAGCTGCGCGTCGTTTTTTGCTTGAGTTTTTGTAGGCCAAGGACCAGGATGCGTGCTCGTTATCCGTTGTGGGAAGAGCCGATCCCACCTGCTAAGCGGTATTTTTCTTGTCTTTAGTTATACCGCTCTGCTCTAGGCCTATGGAGAATATAGCTGCATTATCCGAGACCGTTACAGCTGTGCGCATAACGCTTCGTTTAGCGAGAATTTTCAGTGTCTTAAGTGTGGCGGTCTTTTAACATGTTTTCATTGCTTTCATGCAAACTTTAGAGTTCAACCATACGTCTCTGTGAAGGCGTTCAAAAAGTGATGGTCGGGTTGCTATCCCCTTCAGTCGCGCATTATGATCGATTGTCGATAAGTGTACGAAATTTGCATAATTTTATGCCAAGGTGCTGCAGACTCCATTAAGAGTAAGTCAAGGTGGTAGAATAAAGTTTTCTGCATATTATGATAATGAAGTCACCATAATTAAAGAGTGATAAGTATATAATTATTGTGCCCTCAGTAATGATACTGTCTCTTCATAAAAGAAGTTGAATCAGTAGCGCGAATGACCTGAACAAGTTAATTATTGGTTGCAAGAAAAATCATGAATAAATCGTTGCAGAAACATCAAAAAGAAAAAAAAATCATATTGCAATTGCTATCAAAACGCCCCTACGTCACACATCCCGTGAAACACTATAGTGCCTTCTCCAAAACGATCTTCGGTAGTGATAGATTTCCCTCACAAGTAAAATGAAAGTACTCGAGGTAAGCAGAACGTTCAATTTACCCTAATCTTAACGTTTGTGGTCTATTCCTTGCCATAACTACATATAAATGGCAAAAATAAGTCACGTCCACGAATGTGTACACCGTGACTGAAGCGGCTATTGCAATCTAGAGCAGGTACACAATGGGCGCGCGTTTATGTCGCATTTGCGCTCATGCAAGTTCTGTAATTACACCCTAATAGCAAAATTTTGCACTTCATTGAAAACATCAGTCGATATCATCGAAGTAGCTAAGCCTCAGTCGGGCCGGTTACTATAGCGTCCTTAGGATAATGTGGCGTTACATGATGTGATTGATGACTGGACTTGTTCAGCTTGTTGCTGTGAAGTACCAAAAGGCACATGATTCTAGTCAATGATGTAAGCATGTTATAAAGCTGTTTACATAGCAATAACCGCCGGAGTAACGAACACGACACTAACAATACGAGACCTGTTCACCCAACGCGAATTCACATGCAACTGTGCGGCGCATGACTTCGATTGAGAAGTAAAGTTCTGAAGGTAAGTTTTTCAGAGAACTGCGACCCAATTTCCTTTCAGTGTTTGTTTATGTTTTTTTTTTCCTTCTCATTCTTTTTTTTTCTTGCTTGCTTGCTTGCTTGCTTGAGCCGTGCGTGCTTATCTGAGACGTAACGTTTTCGGTCACATCTTGCAGGTGGTTGCTCCTTCTCTGTCTCTGCTGGAAATCGTTGACGCTGTCCCCCGAAGTTGGGCAAGCGCCGGTAAGCATATTTGCATTCGCCTGCGCACGCTAACCGTGACACGTGTGGTGTCCTTCAAAGCGGGCACCAACATGCATACGTGACCTGGAACGGGCTCGAATCGAACCGCGTGGTGACCCCATATTGCACTTCTCAGCTGTATTTGTTTTCATACGTTTCTCTTTACTTCATTCTTGCGCCTACGAATGAGAAAAAAAACAAAGGCTCGCACGTATACGAAAAACTTCTCCTGCTCTTCCTGGTGGCTTCATGTAGTTCATGCAGTTCTGTCGGCAGTGTGTCTGGTTTTATAAACATTTTTGTGCTTTTAGTAAATAAGGACTTCTGTGTATGTCAGTTTCTTTCTTTCTTTCTTTCTTTCTTTCTTTCTTTCTTTCTTTCTTTCTTTCTTTCTTTCTTCTTTCTTTCTTTCTTTCTTTCTTCTTTCTTTCTTCTTTCTTTCTTTCTTTCTTTATTCTTGTCATGCATTAGGGACATTGGAAGTTAGTCAAGTTTGAGGTAACGTGCAAGTACTGGCTTTCTTGCCGCCAATAGTTGCCGAGTGGATATGGCCATACAAGCGGATATGGCATAAACGCAACATGCGGATGCATGACGTACTGCAGAAAATGCTATACAACTATTTAATTCCAGTGGGCGCACTGAGGCTTTTCTTTTTGTAACTGCGTTATTTTTACGTAAGTGCCAACTTGTCCTTTGATGATTTCTCCGTTAAGTGTTAACTTATATAGGGTTATATTAGTTGGATTTATAAATTACCGTAGGTCATATATAACAGATCCTATAATTGTTAACATATAGCTAAATTCAACGTGGCAGCGGCAGTTGCAATCGTACGAGAACAAGGTGAGCAGTGTGGGCTTCCCATGGGCCGCGCGACAGCCAGCGAAAGTTAAAGCTCCTTTCAGTGTCGCAAGATGTCAGTCGAATGTCGTTCAAGAGAAACATCTCTTCTTGCCCACCACCATCGTGGGTTGGCGTCATCGTGCGTTCAGATGCGTCTTCTTGAGTTTCCCCCCGTCGAAGCATACAGAAGGGACGAGGGTATCTTCGTATGTGGCGGCTTCATAGGAGTGCGTCGCATGCGTTGTACGGCGGCGAATTCCCGTAGAGACTCAATCCCCACTGTCTCGCGTTCTTGACTGTTGGAGGTCTGATTCTCGGTCTACAGATGTCGGCCGCCGCCACATACACAACAGTCTCGCGCACATCTGGTTCGCCTAAATACGCAGGCTCATTAACGCAGCCCACGTCGCTGTACCTCGTCGTCTTCATCTTCGTCTCATGTTTCTCTCTGTCCACATCCTTAGAGCAACCGTCGTTCGCCCCTCCCCTGCCAATGCGTTTTTTTTTTTTTTTTGCGTCATGTATCAATGGCAAACAGCTATCTCTTCCCTAGCGGTACCGACGAGCAGGCCCTCCGCAAAGGGCAACCGAAAGACACAATGATGAAGACACCGGTCGGGGAGAAGACGTGAGCTACATTTGTTGCCCGGCACTCAACTCATTGCGACCGCGGAGGGAAAGACGACACATACGGCTCTCCGCCGGACGTCCTCAATCAAATAAATGAAGTGCGCCAGTCGCTTTCTAGCAGCCACCGGTGCTCTCTCCGAACTCCTGCTGCACGCCGCTCTTCCAACACACTTTCACTCACGTCCCCTCGTTCTCTCCGAGCAGAACGAGCAACTTGCCGTCGCGTACACTTTTCCCACGTTATTCTAATTTGTAAGCTGCGAGTCCATGAGAATGGACTGTAGTAAAGAAGGGAGCGCGAAGAAAATGAAGCAAATCGCAGAAGTATATGGTGGGACGCTGACGTAACATTTCAGTGATATGTGTGTCCGGAGAAGGAGGGTGCTCGAGTAGATGCGTACAGGGAGAACTTCAGCGTTCGAACTGTCACGTCCACGTTCCGAGAACGGGCACCGAGCAGATGATGGATTCCGAAAACTTCTCATTGCGATCCGCCCCAAACGGAAGCGGCTCGGTCTAAAGATTCCAGGCAGCGAATTAATTGCAACTGCAATCACCGCCCATTGCATCATATGATTCTTCGGCAAGTTTGTACGCATCACAGGCGCTAGAAGGCCAAAGTTACATTTTACTAAGGGTGGCGGGCGTGAGATTGGCTGGCATATAGCACTGCGTAACCGTCGACCCGAGTGGAACGCGGATGTACGGTCCTCTCTCTAGCTGCGCCTCCGAAACGGCTCTGCGCTCACACGCACAAACACAGAGATGTACGCGCATCGTGGGGAAAGGCAAAAGGAGAGCTCGAAAACAGTAAGACGGGATGAAGACGGATGACGTCCTGCGAAAAAGCGGCTGCGCTTTATGCCCTCTGCGCGCTCCTCGCGTTGTCGTGGCGTGTGGCGCTGTGGCGGGACGACGAAGAAAAAGAGCTCAGCTTTCACGTCGCTCTGTCAAACGATGCGCCTTGTAATTCAAGCAGGAGTCGTAAGGCTGCCTTCTCACTCTCAAGATCAGGACTCTTTAACCTTGCTCTCGAGCAGCTTTTTTTTTTTTGCCTTTCCTTTTTTTCTCGCGTGCTTTCTTCTATTGCGTCGTGCGGCGCGTAGGCTATGGTCAAGTTCGAGCTAGTTTATTTTCAGACAAGGCCACCGCCTGCGTTCCTTGTTTCAGTCGCGGAAATTTACGCCTCCGGCTGGTTTAAGCCATGGACTGCGTCAGTGGTTGTTCCAGCCGTCGCCGCTCACCGGAATTGCTTATTGTCACATTGTAGCGACGGTGAAGTACCAGATAGTGGCACAACTGCGAGTCCTGAAACGAACTCTTTATTGGACGAACTTGTGCTCAGGGAAAACAAGTAGCACTCAAGCACAGATATAGCGGAGAGCGCAGTTGTCGTCGGTCGTCGAAATTTCTCTTATCTACGGGTCAAGTGAGTCGTTTATTTATACGTGATTCATTGTACACATTCCAGCGTAATAGCGCGCGCTTGCGTTGGTTCCAGATTGTTCACTGATGTTCACTTCGTGCCAGTAGCTCACCCAGGATCTCCGCCAGGGGGAAGGGGGGGGGGGTGAATTTTTGTGGCGGGGAGGGGGAGTGAGGGAGCAAGCATTTGTGCATAGTATGCAAGTCCCTTGCTTTAGCCAGAGCAATCCAACAGCAAATAAAATGCCTAATAATTATATAATAATAATGAGAACAAGGATGATGATGATGATGATGATGTTTATTTCTTAAGCGTTTTACTGAAAGACTTGAAAGAGCTTGATAGGGCCAAGACGCTGGTCTGCAGAGCAGTTCACGTGGTCATCCGTTGAAGCTCTTACCTAAGCGGTCGTGGCAGCAGTGAATGCTGGCAGTGTCTGAGGAGGTCACTTATGACTGATGGAGTGGGCGAACTCAGGAATGTCAGTAATAGGGCGGTTAACTCGACCTCAGGGGAAGGGGGGGGGGGGGGGGGGGTTAGAACCCCCCCTTGTTGGTGCACCACTGCTTCGTGCATGCAATCTGATTAGACAAGATTCCTTCGCTATTAAATTAGCGACAACATTCAGGAAAGTTCCGATACATGAAGGTGAGTCTTGCGCCGAGCGATAACTTCGTAACTGTGGTTAGCCGGTGAAGAAATGGTCACCGAAAAAATCAAACAATGCACGCGTGTCAATATTATACGGCACGATGTCGCAGCAGGGAATACCGTATGGGGTACAAAGACGACCGCAAAGAAGTTGAAGATGGCGGTGCATGTACGCTGTGAGACCCTGCTGCTAACGCAGGGTCTCACAACGTTTAGATCCGCAGGAAACGCTGAAATCTGTTGATTTTGGGATGTTACGCCTCTCGCTTGACATCCGCTTTTTTGTGCATGCTTTCGTGTACGAAAGCTTACTGAAGTAGATCCTTGGATGTCGTTTAAGCAGATTAAGAGGTTTGTGATGGAGGTGATGTTCAGTCAAAAGACGAGAGTGGGGAAAGTTCGGGCGGATCAAGCCTGTGGCGAAGGTGTGCCGGCACTTGCATTATAGCATTGCGCAATATCAGTGCCCACTCTGATATCAAGTATGCGAGTGCTGCAGAACCTTCTCTTGCTAAAAGTTCTTTGTGTTCCCCACCCCCTCTCATAAGACTATATATGGCTATAGTGACTGCCATGTTATTACTCTAACAAAATAGAATACACCGTAGTTCACCAACCGGCGACTACATGCCATAGACCCGCATATGATATTACAACTTTTACCCGGTTTTAACCGACGGGAAGAAACGACTGTGCCGCCTGCGGCGATTATAGGAGTTTCTTTCACAATCGCCCACTCATTCCTAATTGAAATGACGGACAGTGACAAGTTGCAGCACACGTGATGTTGAAGAAACGACCAAACATATACTGTGTGACTGCCCCGCATACTAAGACGATAGGAGCGCCCTCCGAACAACTTTGGGGCACTTAGATGACAGGCCTTTGACAGAGAAGATCTTGGGCCCACGGCCACAAAGACGCTGGCCACAAAGGCGCTGCTGCGTTTCTTGGAATGCACCAGCCTGTACGACCGCCTGTGACTGACTCAGCGATGAACGCTTGTGTAATAGTGTAAAGTGTGAACTTCTCTCTTCGTTTCCCTCTTTCAATCCCCCTTCCCCAGCGCAGGGTAGCCTACCGGGCTCCGCCTGGTTAACGTCCCTGCCTTTCCCTTATGACTTCTCTCTTTCTTTTTTGTCTAAACTGTGCACTGTATTATCATTCATTTCGTCGTGCTAAACGCTAATTACAAACCAACTTTTCTTACTATTACTTTCCGAAGGCACCCTCCCCTCTCAATTCGAAGTCAACCTCCCCTCTCATGCTCCAAATGTTGGCATTTAACGATGGCAATAGCGCAGTGTGCTCTTGAGTGCCGAAAGGTGGCGGACCGCCATGCGCAGTCTTTCTTTCACACTCGGGTTTCTCAAAATGTGGTGCGAGGGTCGCTTCCCAAAGGCGAATTCGCCGTCGAGCGCCCACGGCCGTACGAGGGACAGCTTCCACGCGCCCCTCAGCAGCCGCAGCCGTTTGCGGCGTCGGCGCACGTCGTGCATTATGTATACAGAGACACGAGCACAAAGGGCCTTCGCCGGAGCCTCGCCGAGAGCGATGCCCGTTTGCATACACGAGGCGCGAGGCCCTGTTCTTCCTCTGCAAACGCCGTGCCCAGCCAGCACGCGCCGTCAGCCTGAAAGGGAAGGAAAGGGGGGGGGGGGGGGGGGGGGCACATTACTCGGAACACGCGTCCGTCGCCTCGACTGCCGCCGTCCGTCGCAACAGCAGCAAACAGCAGCAGCCGTATACCAGCCACGCCAGCGGCGGCGGCGGCGAAAAGGGCCCGCGCACACGCGAGCCGCTCGCATTAGCGTCGCGCCCAGAGCCCGCGGTCCGACGTACCTAGAGGATTACTACGGCCACCAGATTTGCCGGAAGCGTGGGGAGGAGGAAGTGAGAAGGGGACATGGGTGGCCTCGAATATCATCGTGGTGAATCGAGCCGTGCTCGACCATCACGCCTGCCAGAGCCTCACTTGTCCCTCTGCCTTGGTATACCTTATCGCCATTTTTCATTTGGTTAAGCGTGAGCGCGCAGCATACGGAAATTCGCACTTCTACTTCCTCCTTTGGTTCGTACCTTCGTACTCGGGAAATTAGGGCGAGTTAGAGCACGCCCTAAATTCCCTAATTAAGGGGCCAGAGCACGCTTGTTATTGCACGATGTCGCTTTAAAGCAGCTCGATAGGCTGACCGAGCTCTGAAGCTTCAATCACGTTGGTAGAAAATGAAGCGCGATGATAACAAAGTAATATTCGGTCCATAGGACATGCTCGTTTCATGCGAGTGAGTGAGTGAGTGAATGAGTGAGTCCTGGAAGGTAGGCCTTCTGTAGATACGGACGCAGATTTTGAAATCAGTCGAGACAAGAGCTTGAATTTGGACGTCAGAGTAAGCTAGTTTTACGAAAAAAAAAAAAAAAAAAACAGTCGTGCGATTCAGCACCTCAGTAGAGAGAAAGGGGAAAGAGGGAAATGTGGGCAGGTTAGCTAGACCTTGTCGATTTTGGTCATCTACGCGTGGGGAAAGGATGGGGGGAGTGAAAGGCAGAGGGAAAACAGGAATCGTGATCAAGCACCATACGTATCTACAGTCACACACTCAAGTCTGTCGCCCTCAGGTATACTGTAGAACTCATTTCGCTTTCTAGGCTGATAAGCTGCGAGACCAGGCTCCCAGTAATTTCGCTTCGGTAAAAGGCTGATCGTCCAGTCTACACAAGGCACACTAGAGAGTCCAGCGTTGTGAACTTCTCAACGAAGGGGGACACGAAGATCACTAAGCCTGGAGCGGTGTTGTAACGCCGGCGTGTTGCGAGGCATTTTGTTCTATGGCATGGTCAAAGGAATACGATTTGATCGCTTTGAAGGCTCCTCAACAAACCCTACATATGCGTTACGTACACAGCAAATAGTAATGAATGAAGCTCAAAAATACACTCGCTTCTTTTGTCCAACAGAACGCACTTGTCATGGCGACTTATATGCACACAGCTCTCACACTTTTGACTAACGAAATAAAAAGTCACTTACGAGCAGCAAAGGGTTCTTTAGATGGGGAGAGTTGATGTTTGCTGGGAAATGCAGAACTTTCTTTCTACACTGAAAACCCTAGCACCAGTCACACAAACACTGTAGACCTTGTTTTTCTCTGTGCAAATAGAACACAGCGTGCCGAACACTGGCACTCAGTTATTTTAGAATCCGCTTTGTTTGGTCCTGCGCTACTAATTTTGAAGTTTCGTGCTCGGATCACGCTATATCGACTTGTAAGAAGGTTGAAGCTGCCCGTGGGACTGGGTCAGGGGCGTAGGTCACGTTGACAAGTTCCCTTTTCGCGGCCTTACAGCATTCGACGCAATCGAAGGCGGCAGACCTGCGCCGGCGCAACAGCATCGGAGCGGACGGCAGCCCGCCGTCGTCCGCCTCAGCGGCGGCTGCCGCTGAGGCCACAGCCGGTGTGCCCTTGAGCCGAAGCTGGACGAGCTGGAGCCCCTGGTCGCCGTGCTCGAGATCATGCGGTGGCGGGCTCTCCTACCAGACACGGCGCTGCCTTGGAAGGCCTCCGCGGTGAGCATCACGGCTGGCCATCGCTGGGTGTCTTGGATTTGTCACCCCGGACTGCCCGAGACGCTGCTATATCAGCCAATGAACGATGGCGTGCACAGCGCCTCGGGCAGTACTGGGCAGTGCGGCACGACATATCGAACAGACCCACTTATGGCCTTCTTGTATCATCCCTATCTCTTCCCTGCGAAAGATTTCGCCGGCTTCTTGTCAGCCGAAAAATGTGAAATGGTGAATGTGGTCGGTTTCTATAAAAGTAAATGTTGCACTCACGCAGGAATCATCAGCACCTCAGCACTAGCTCTCGGCGATATTTTTTTTTACCGGTGTCAGGCGCCACTCCATGCCTGAAAATGTAGTGGACTGGAGCAAGATTCAAACATACAACCTTCAGATTAGAGGCCGGGTGTTCTACCTCTGCACCACGCCACCACACGTCCATCAATCACTGAGAACGAAATATTCTTTGCCCACGAGCGACGAGACAGGTATTTTAAAGAGAAAAACTGAAATGCTCGCTGTTGGCCTGAATCGCACAGTTGTGGCCAGCTAATTACGGGTCTGGTAGAAGGGAGAGAAGCTTTATAGCTGCGATGGAGATCAAGATGGATAAGTTTTCGCGCGTGAAGAATCGTCTTTACATCTGCTTACAGCCGCTTCCCCGGAATGCACTGCGCTATACTTCGAGCCAGCCAGCCAAGCTCGGCCCCTCAGAAAGTCCTCGCGATTACCAGCGGCATTAATAATCATGGCGCCACGCTTATTTAATCAAGGCTATATAACGTGCAACGAAGCCAGTTCGTGATTGCGAATGCAAAATAGCAAGCAGCAAGACGACGGCGCTCCGACTTCGCTCATCCAACTTCCGGCGTCCCAAACGCATGTAACACATGTAGTTATTAAGGTCGCCCCCCCCCCCCCCCCCCCCTTCTGCTTCAAGGCAATGGAGCCCTAAACCACGTCGCTAACGTTTAGAAAAACGACCAGCGTTTAGGGCGCTCGGGTCGCGTCTAGCACGCTCAAAATGAAAGAACGGCGCCGGTTCCGCACGATCCGAGCCGGGCGAGCGAGCCGAGTGTGTCCAAAGGGTTGCCCCCTCGGCGGGCTGCTCGTAGCGAGCGCGGTTCACGGGCATCCTTCTTCATCAAGGGGCGCGCCCGATGCCGCCGCCGCCTGCCTTCACCATCTCCTATGCCACCCTCGCCCGCAACGAGGGTCGGCGAGAAACTCGAGTGTCGACGACCCGCCTCCCGCACAAGGTTTGGCAAAAGCCTCGAGTCACGGCCTCGATTCCCCCGACGCAATTAGGACCCGTGAGTGGTATACGTGCTGGAACTCCGCGAACGGCGGATGGGATCACGTTCTTGACAAGCGTTTGGCGCTGTTTTGCTCCTGTACTGGAACTCGCGGTTGCAGCCGTTCCGTTTCCGTGGCTTTTTAAGTGCCGACGCCTTGGCCTTTCCTATAGTTCCTCTGCTATGCCAAGAAACGATGCAAGACGTAGCAGGATGAAGTCTGCATGCTGCTAATAGCCTCGGAGCCTGTACCTGTACCTCCTATCAGAAAAATTCGTCGCTCACCCTATACTCTGGCAGCATTGATAGGTTCGTGACCATCGGCTTGTGCGAGTCGTTCCTGTATGACGAGAGTTATCGCGCCGCCAACTATAAGTCGTATACGACGGAATGGCATTGGTGCGGTGCAACGTTATCCGTCGTTATTTATGATTCAAGTATATCGCGCAGTTTTTGTGTTAAACACCAGTGCACGTATCTGCTACCCTTCGCTTTATGCAACAGTGCAAAATGCTCCCGCATTTTTGGGCCCGTTGCATTGTACTCGCAGACATCGGCGTGTGCGCAACAGCAAGAAGGCTGGTCGCTGCCGTGGACCTGCCAAGCGTTATCGAATCTGCGGCGTTGAGGTACGTCATGATGGTTTACGAGTAAATTTACGACTAAACCTTGAGCGTGGCATTCCAGCACAATCCGGCAGCGATCTTCTTTTCTTTCCTCTTCCCTGGTGTCTTTTAGATGAAGTGGCGGCGCCTTTAAGGCCGCTCATAGTCGATTGATGCAATGCAGTGTCCTAGAAGTGTGACTTCTGAAAGTTGGCAGTTGTCAGTCTTGTCTTGACAACTGCCAACTTTCTTGTCTTGTCAGTCGAGCGCTGCTCTTTGCATGCTAAAATTAAGGTACTCACAGATTCGCCTTTTTTACTTTACTAGGCTAAAGATGTGAACATAAAAAAATTTAGAAAACAAAACAAAAGCGAAACAAAAAGAACGTGGATAATTGTTTTTTTTTTCCGTAGACACTCAAAATTTTTGTTACATTCAATTTGCTATGACATATTAAAGCTGCTTGTGTTTTTAACAGGAATCTTAATCGACTTCAATACGTATTCGGTAACCATCATAACCTTCATTCTCGCGTTGCATTTAGCACGTGTTTGTGCATGTTAGCTGCATATCCTCTGATTGGCGACGATAAACTATAAGTTGGCTTTTTTTTATGACACAGCAGCCGCTTCTTTTATACCACGCTAAGTTACAGGAGTCGTGAAATACTCTCCTGCGTCTTACCAGATGCCCATACGCAGCCAGACCTGAATAATGGATAGAGATTTCATCTACTAGATCATCTCTCTACCGTATACGCGACTGTAACCTTATACAAGGTCTTCGACACCAAATCCATTCTTGATCTCAAACGTTTGCCAATTGGAGAATAAGGACAAGCATTTTATTAGATTATTATAGCAGTATTGTCTCATTATTGTTTACCGCACATAAACGTTATCATTCATTCATTCTCTATTTCATAGACTTTCTTCAATGCTTCCAGTCTTTTCTGAGGAATCATACGAAGTGCTTTTTATACATTCAATTTTTTTCTGGAAAGCTTGCACTTCTGTGTAACAAGGCAGACATAAATTTCAAGCCGACGTCTAGCAGAAATTACGATGCCGCTTCTCCTGTCAGCCAGAACGAATGTGCTATGCATGCGCTACTGCAGTCATTTCATAATACGTTTACGCGACAGAAGAAGCATAGGAACGGCCTTTCAAATGTTCGCATAGTCATCGTTCGAAAGTATTGCGTGACTTTAGACATGACAGTTGCGTAGTATTTCTGTTTCATCACGTCACTCGCATGTTCACGTTCCCCTTTTGGAAGTGCACGCCATATTATTGGGCATTTCTTTACATTGGTCCTAAGAGAAGGTCAAAATAGGGATTCAAATTTACACGCAGCTTATAAAAAAAATCAGGGGCCGAATTCACAAAGTCTCTCGTTCGTAAGCGCTTTTTGCTATTGGCTTGCCGTCTTCGCTAATAATATAACCAGCATCTGGATTGGCTGTAATTCGCTGTTATGCAACAATTATAGCATAAGAGCCTTTCGTGAATACGCGCCCAGCTTATGGGTATAGCGCTGCTTGAAACACTGAGTGAAGGAGTGCAAGAGTACACGTAATTTGATCACTTTTCGACCCTTTTTTTTTTCTTGCTCTCTTCTAGGAGAATATCCTATTTAAACACTCTCTTACTATTTCTCTAGCCGTTAGGTTGATAACAATTGCGTAAGTGATTGCTGGGGGTGCACAGTTAGCAAGTAAATCAATTTGTTATTTTCGTGCATTTTCACACTGTCTTTATGTTATTCGTTGGTTTTTTTTTCCTTACTCTTCTTTAATTCCTGTACGTGTTGAACCCTCTTCTTCTGGACCACCGTAGCCGTGTAACGCAAACGAAACCGACCCGAGACAGGAGCAGTGCTCTGCCTTCGACAACATGAGTTTCGGAGGCAATAAGTACGTGTGGAAGAAGTTCCTCAGGGGTAAGTACTTTCTGCCAACTTTCGTAAAGCGAACGCTGTCGTAAGAGCGGGTGTTCTCGTATAGTTTGTTTCATTGACGATGATGTCCCAGGTATTTTTTTTTTTGTGTGTGTATAAGTGACTGAGGCTTTTGCATGTTTGAGAAAGCCATGGTGTAGCCGCATCACTCGGATCTTTTGTTCGTAAATCTGTTTTAAAACTCCATGGATTTCATCAGTAATGTGGTTTCGTGTAGCCCATTTGATACTCCCGAAAACTATACCTCGTCCTGTGAATGTACCGAATGTAATATTACGATAAGATAAGCAAGCTCTCGTAGAAAAGGAGCTTCTGTGTGTGCGGTTTCTACGCAAAGAACTGCGCTGCAGGCACTGACACGGACACCAGAAAAAATCTTGTTTCCTTGTTTATCCCTTCACCCTCATCAGTTGAACTGCGCATTTAAGGCCTGTTTTTCGTTATTATTATTATTATTATTATTATTATTATTATTATTATTAGTAGTAGTAGTAGTAGTAGTAGTAGTAGTAGTAGTAGTAGTAGTAGTAGTAGTAGTAGTAGTAGTAGTAGTAGTAGTAGTAGTAGTAGTAGTAGTAGTCGCATTCTTATCAAATATTATTATTATAATTAATATAACGAAGACATGCAAGCATAAATACAACAAATGTCACAATTTCGGCCGAAAGGCGAAGCATCGATTGCGATAGCAAACTATTGGACAGCTATACGAAGTAAGGATAGTAGTTTTATCGGGCGTATAAACTTGTAAGCATAGACATACTAAGTGAACAAGCATAGTGTCACGCGCGCACAAGCAAACGTGAACACATCTCACTCGATGACCGCGGAAACTCGCCTGTCAAAACGCCGGAGTGAGAAAGTGCGGCAGCAAGCAGCGAGCGAATGTACCTTCGTGCTGCGTCTCGCTTCAACGCAAATTAAGCCACGAAAACACAGCGCGTGGCGTACTGTGTCCCCGACGCAGATGGTTTTCAAGATACAGCGGCCCAGAGTAGAAGGCTGTAGAACGATTTTATCGCCTTTGAAGTTTATACGGAACCTCACGGCGACGGCGACTGCATAAATGCGCCTGGAGTGTCCATGTAATTGCTATCCTAATAAAACGAACATTGCCTGCTTGTATTAGCATGATACGGAAACTAAAGACGCTCGTATACCTAACACCGTCCGAAAACGCGTTTACAGAAACACAACTACACGGTTATCCCGGCGGTTAATTGGTAATGGCCGCATGCTTCACAGAAGACGTCCCGCTGCAGACTTACTCCTTCAGCACGGCAACCACACGTTACGTAACAGGTCATCTTCGCAGAGCAGCGCTAGCTGGCGCCACGCAAGCTAGAGAGCTATCCTCGGCAAGTCAACAAAGGAAGCTCCTCCTGCCAGCACGGAAGTGCGCGTGCCATGCTCACGATGAGTGCGAGAGGCAGCACTCGAGCGAGGGAGGACAATGAAGCAGCCAACGAGATGCATGCCAGCGTGCGGCCTTGCTTGAGGTCTCGTAACCCTAGCCGCCCCGCGCAGCGCGTTCGGAGAATCGTAAATTGACTCTGAGCCCCCCCTTCCACTTTGTTCATTTATGCGCCCCGTGGCGTCCTCTATCGGTCAGAGAGGGTGCGAGCACTGGTTCCGGTCGACGACTCTCTCTTATCAGCATGAGAGCGGCGGGCTCGAAGCCATCTTGGCAACACGCCACTCGCTTGTTTCGGCTTTGCGCGCGTCAATTGGTCCATGCTTGCACACGTTCTTCCTTTCTTTCTGTGTTTTTTTTTATTTACTCTGTGCGCCCGCGCATGTGGAGGCTGATTGTGCGCACACCCACTAGGGGCGAGCAATTCATCTGAGCTATTCAAGTCCACCCACTTGCGACACACGTTGCAAACCGGCGCCAACACTGCCGATCGATTATTCCCCCTTCCTTTCCACGTGCCTAACTGCGAGCGAAGAGAATCCGAGCAGTGTCGGAGCTAGCTGCACCTGAAACAGCATATATTAAACTGAGCAACTTGATATGTGACATCGAGTAAGAGACGACTATGCAGGTATGCTTGGCGCTCCGCGTCACGCGAATCCTCTTGTCCGGTCGCAACAGTGTTTCTCTAAACTGCGACATCGCGCTAGAAAGTAAAACACCAGTGTACCGAAGATTTGCGACCATCGAGCCAACAAAAAACGAATGTGCAAAGTTCACTCTCTCACGATGACCGACCAGCAGGCTGCAGCCAAGATGTCCAGGAGACACAACAGCGAAATAACCGCGAACGTTGAATTTTAATCTATATCGCCCCGCTCATAATGTGTGGAGACGTTGAGGTAGAATTTACTTTTGACAACATTCTAAGCAGAAACATCAGTTTGTAAGTAGGGCCGGTATAATGTAAATATCGTATTTCAATGTTATTCCTTCTCGGGCTTCGTCAGTGGTCCGAGCAGCGCTCCGCCCTCATTATCACCGGGATCAGCCGATCCTGGACGATAAGGAAAGAATAGAATCGAGAGCAAGGAATCCGCACATTATACCGATCTAGGTTCGCGTGCTTTTCTGATACTTTCCAACATATCTTGCATTCGATACAGCTGAAAACGCGATAGTAGGCCTTCATATAGTACTTCGTATGAGCGCCCAATTCAGGCATGTTTTTGAGCTGGATTTTACGCATTTCCTTTACCTTACTTTTGGAATCTATTTGTATATATCATGTTCGAACTTCATCGTGTTCGAACCTAAACGACATAAGCGATCGCTGAGTCAATGCGCAGACCAGGTACAACGTGGTTGGACAGCAAACTGTAAACGACACCTAGAACGATTACTCATTACGACGTGGCTTGAAATTATTCACATGGTGACATTCACGTGCACTTTACCTATTTATCAGTCAAACACATTTGAACGGCCTCCAACTCGGCTTGCGCCGCTACTTCTTGCACCTGGACCAGAAACAAGGGAAATGCACTTAACCTGGAACCACAGTCGACCACACACGGAGCAACTAAATCCAAATTCTGCGTCGAGAAATTTCTTCTTAAATTTAGAATGTCCACCTTTGAAACGATTGACTGCGTTGTTCCTTTGCCGCGGGGCCGCGTTTTCGGTTACACGACATTCATCCTCATACTGCCGCACTTGGCGCTTGCGCTGAGCGTCCTGGACACAATGTTGATCCGTGGCACGAGCCGTTGTTCGCATTGTCGTCTCTGTTCTCTTCGCCACTCCTCGTATGCACACTGCTCTTCAGAAGTCCTCACTATACGTGGCCTTCCCGTAGCACTGTCACAACAAAAATGCAATGCTTTACTAGGTGGGCCGTCTCTCTCTCTCTCTCTCTCTCTCTATATATATATATATATATATATATATATATATATATATATATATGTGTGTGTGTGTGTGTGTGTGTGTGTGTGTGTGTGTGTGTGTGTGTGGTGTGTGTGTGTGTGTGTGTGTGTGTGTGTGTGTGTGTGTAATGTAGTGACGTCACGTCCTGTGTTACAAACTCTGCTGTCAAAAACCTGCACTTTATATTTTACACGGGCATTGACGTCACGCCCCTTTTTACAAGCGGATGTCACTATCAATCATTCGATGATTTCCATTGTTAACGACTGCCTTATCTTCCATCAATCGCAGGCTTCAAATTTAGCCTATGATTGCACTACCTCCGGGATCGGCCCACGAAAGAGGTTATTTTTGGCCACGGACACGACAACTGCATGGGGGGGGGTAGAGGTATATAGCTTCGCTGTAAAAAGAAACGCATACACAGGGGCACGAGACAGTAGGTTCATCTGCCAGTTAACTATACCGCTCTGTCCATAGACTTCCTTTCTTTATTCTTTTCATTTTTTGCTTTCTTTGGAAGCTGATACTAGCCCCTTCTTCGACACATTAAACAAAGCGAATCTCCACCATCACCCGCGCCAACTACACGCATATGTCTCTTTCTGCCTTAACCACTTAAGTGCCCTGACGCACGCGCGGTCTGCGCTGGATCCGTCGTTCACGAACGCGTCACAGGCGACGCGCCGCAGCTGCACAAGGGCGCACGTCGCGTCGCTTCTGGTCAACGAGACGAGACGATGCGCAGCGCGCTGGCTTGCTCTGCTTCCCGGTCGCCGCGTCGCGAAATATATGGTCTGCGTGCCAAAACAAACGAGGCCCCTTTAACTACACAGGCTCGCACATGGAAAGCTCTCAACAAGCGCTGATCGTTGTTGCAAACCGTGCCAAGGAATGGGGTATATACGCCGCTGCATGCGCCGATCAATAAACACACAATGTCGTCGGTGACACGCGGACGCCGCGGTTTCGGCTTGCCCGCAGAACCCGCCGACTGCCAGTTGCATTGTCAGCCGATGGGCCATCGCTTCTACGCCACGCTGGCCAAGCTGGTGAGAGACGGCACCCCTTGTTCCACTGGCCTGGACGATCGCGTCTGCATTGGCGGCAGCTGCCTGGTAAGTGTATAGTCCGCGCAACTGAGCGGCCGTTTGAAACTTTTAACGGCGAGCTCGCCTACTTCTTCCGGAATCATTTGTAGCCTCCTTGAAGCATATGCGGTTTCAGTTATTTCTCGGCGTTCAACAACATCTATACGTCAAGCGAAACTTGCGCGCCTCCGTCGCATGACGAGCGCACGGGCCATCTGTTCTCGAGAACACGCGCGCGTGCCGTTAATTTGAAAAGCGAGAGGCTGCCAGTAAATGGCGCCCGTCGCTGGGTGTTGAGCAAAGGTGTATGACGTCGACGGTGCCGAAACCCGCATACTCATTATGAGCACTGATGACTTAATTACCCCATAGACCGCGTCGCGGCCAGTGAAGAAAGTGAAGCTTTATGTTCGATGCTGCGTCTTCCGGAGCCGCCAAACGCGTGTGCCTCATTTAGTTGGCAGGCATCACTTATACAAGGTCGGAGACTGCGCCAACCGCTCCGAAATTATATTCCGGATTCTTTAATTACGGACGCATTAAAAGTAACGTGCGTTATGTCACTCAGGTCCCAATGAGTCAGCGTCTTAAGTTACAAGGTCTCGCGTTGAAAAGCTATAATTACGCTTGCTTTTATATATATATATATATATATATATATATATATATATATATATATATATATATATATTGAGTAATTATCCGGACATCGCGCTTAGCAAAGTGACACATTCTTTTCTTTTTCTCCCTACTTTTTTTTTTTCAATACCGCTGCGTTCGGCGCTTTGCTATCCCAATTTCCGCAGCGTTTCCTCCGTACGAACTACTTTTCACACCCAAGTTGCCTTGGTTATCGATCGTTTCTTTCGGCGGCGCTAATTGCTAACCGTTTGTGCGCAAGTATGGTTTGTTAGGATGCGCATGAGCCACTCGTAGTAGCGAACAAGGTTACAGCGAATGTGCCTCGCGGAAGAAAAGTTCTTGCGTGCGGGAATATCGCACAAATCAGGTGTGTTAATTGTCTCACTGCAGCACCTTCGCGAGGCACCTGTGATGCACTTTGCAGCGCACGCGGCAGCTTTCGCCTTCGTCCGAAGCCTTACGTGCGAGAGAATAAAGATTTCCTATAGCTCGAAGTTCGCGAGTCTCACATCGAGCCATTGTGGCACACGCTCGTCGTGCACGATGTTGTGACACGCTCTTCCCCGGCGGCGCATCTCTCACAGGCAGTGGGCTGCGACGGCGTGGTGAGCTCACGCCGCAGCGCCGACCTGTGCGGCGTGTGCGGCGGTGACAACGCGACGTGCCGGACGTTCTCGGGCCTGCTGACGCTGCGCAACTTGTCCAAGGACTACGAGGTGATCGCGGTCATACCCAAGGGTGCGGCCAGCCTCGTGGCCACGTCAGAAGGAAACAGACTCGGTGAGGATCATACGCTGTATATATATAACCGACATACAATTAAACACCATCGCACGATGATGAACTGACTGGCACGGATATTTGTGCCCCCCCCCCCTCCTCCCCCCTTGTCGGCAATGTTCTTTAGTCCGCTCTTACGGTGTGCGCGAGTGTTCGAAAAACAGCAGCCTCGAAGGTGGAGTTTAGATGCTATGTCGTAAGTTCAAGTTTCCAGCGTAATTCAGTAACTCTTCTGTGACTCAGCAGATCCGAGCCAATGGCACTCTGAGCAGCTCCATTTGCAATGTACCCCTTCACAGAAAAAAGAAGTAAATAATTGTGCAGTTCCAATGTACACGTCGGAATCTATCTGAAGCAAAGCTTTTGTGAAGCGGTTAATTAAATCCTATTAAAGTGGTTAATTAAACAGGCTTTCAAGGTACTCTCGTTTAAGTATAAGTAAACGAGAGTACCTTGAAAGCCTATTTTACCCGGATGTAGCTTGAACGCATGAGATCATTTGGAAGCGATTAAGCAGCACTGCTTAATCGATTTCTGACAAAAACGTATACGAGAAACGGCTTAACGGTAAACAACAAAACCCACACTGGCAAGGACCTGGACGAGGACTTTTAAATAATTTCTTCATCTCTGTTGGGAGGAGTGCACATGACCGAAATTGTATGAACTTTATGGCATTCGCGAATATTTGCAACCGCATTTTTGTTTCCCGTAACGACAGAAGAGATTGTTCCAGAATTTGTCTCTCAAAACTAGTCATTTAGTGACGCGGGTGGTTTACAGATACGGCCAGCTAAATATCTCATTATTATCATAGAGCCTGTCTTAGAACACATTAATAATCTAATCTTTAAAACAGGAACTTTTTCTCATTGTCTCCAAGTGGCTAAAGTTCTCGTTATTTATAAAAGTGGCGAAAAAATAACATGTCCAATTACAGCCGAACTTCAATTCTGCCTGTCTTTTCTAAAATAACTGATACATTATTACACAAGCTAATAACGTCATTTTTACCAAACACTATATTATGACTCCTTGTCAATTTGGTTTTACAAAAGAATGTTCAACAAAAAGTGCTCTTCTCTTGTAACATAAACTATTATTGGTGCTTTCAAAAGCGAACTGTATGCCCTCAGAATTTTTGTCAACTACTCCAAGGCCTTTAATACAATTAACCACCATTACTCTACTAAAAAAACTATAACATTATGAGTTCCGCGGAAACTTTCTTGGTGTTATACACACATACCTTTCTTATCGCCAACAAAGAGTTGAAACAAAGGACTGCAGATCTACCCTCAAACCAAGTGATAGATTGTGTGCCTCCGGGTAGTATCCTTGGGCCGCTGCTGTTTAACATTTACAATAAAGATTTTGTAAATATTGATAAATCTACTAATTTTATTGTTTAAGCAGGCGACACTAGCTTATTTTTTACAGACCACAATCTACCTAAACCCGTATGCAAAGCAAACAACGTACTCGCATTGCTGAATACATGGAGCGCAAATAATTCCTGAATAGTAAAGGTCTCGAAAACAAGATCCGTACTTTCCTTTCCAACAATTAAGCCCATTATGATGGACATAACCGTCACTTTTGGTTTATAGACCATTTGATATTATACCTGTAGTAAGAGCCAGGGTGTTCTTTTTTCAAGAAAACACGCTGTGAAATGCACATGCCGAAGATATTCACTCTAAGCTCTGTCATGCAGTTGGCTTTCTATTGTGCCTGCGGTTTCTGTTGCCACTACTTGTAAAACCCCTGTTATATAATTTCCTTTTCTTATCAACATTGACGTACGGCCATCTTGTGTGGGGTACCACTACAGTTTCTAACGTATCTAAAGTACAAGGGCTACAAAAGAAAGCTGCGCGAATAATCGCAAACGTACCACGTCACTCGCATACTAAGCACACTTACGATGTCTTTAATTTGCAGCCAATACCTGACATATATAATTTATTGATTGATTGATTGATTGATTGATTGATTGATTGATTGATTGATTGATTGATTGATTGATTGATTGATTGATTGCAGCCGTGAAAGACGCCGAGAACGGTCGCTTCATACTGAACGGCAACGCCGGCGTGTGGGATCCTGCCGGCGTGTACGCGGGCGCAGGCACCCGTTTCCACTACCGCGTCCAGAATCGCACCGGCACCCAGTCCTTGGAGGCCAGAGGACCTCTCGCCAGGCCTGTCCACCTCATGGTACCAACATTACATGCATGCTTCTTATCACTCACACTACGACACGCACAGACGCGCAAGAACAGACACATGTATGTTCTCATGTGCCAGCGAAGGCAGTAAAACTGAAGTGGACCGTTTCAAAAAAGACTAAAAAAATACCTGCGATCATGGGACATTGCATTGCGCGCTTGACGCTTGATTTATCTTACATCTTTAGTTCGTTAGGGATTGTTCCAAAACTTCAAATGGGTATGGTAGAAGGTTTTTTATGATGATGACTATGATGAAGACATGGTTGTTAAAGAAAAAGAAAATTATGATCACCCCTTAACTGATGTCCTGCACAGCAATGAGACGGTGGCCATTAATGCGAACGATGACATAGGATAAGCCGCCATTTCTCGCAGCGTAAGGCACGAAGCATAACATATGGCTCTCGGCGAGGATGTGACTCGTTGACATGAGGCAACAGTGTACAGCAACTAGTAGTATGTGGACGCCTGACCAATGTGCCTGGCAGCAAATATTTGCCATAGTATGGGTGTAGTAGACATCTTCACCTCACCTCTTCTGCCGCACTCTGTCTGCGTGGTTGACTGCCGCTGTTTTCTGCAGCTGGTGTTCCGCAGCCCAAACCTAGGCGTCAAGTTCCAGTACAGTGTGAGCAGCCGCGTGGCCAACAAGGGTGTGCCCCCGTCGGCACCAGCGGACGAGCCTTCGCTCGGCGGACAGTTCCTGCGGTCACGCGCCGTGCTCGAGACGGGCCCGTTCCGCTGGCAGCTGACTTTCACTTGCAGCAAAACCTGCGGCACAGGTAACGCTGGCAGGCCGGCCACCAGTACAACCACTATATATTATTGATTTATTGATTGATTTTATTCTCCCAGTTAGGTATCACTCAAATTACACAAAATTTTGTTTTGACCCATAGCCGTGATTGGTATATGGTCGAATTCTGAACCGCACTTCTAAATAATTGGCATGCAGTGACATGTCAGCATGGCAGATACCACACGGCAAATGCACAATGTTTACAAATATCCATGAAAACTCGCTTGTTTTGAACAGATGAACTGTAGTTATAAAGGCTACCTTCGAAAGTGAGCGCTCATTTTTACATAGCATTTTCTTCATGGACGTAATGAAATGCATTCTCTCTCCTTCTCATCTATTCCTCCCCCTTCTCCTCCTCAAATGTAGGGTAGCCAACCGGGCACGTCCTTGGTTAACTTCCCTACATTTCCCTCTTCGTTTTTCTCTCTATCTCTCTCACTGCCATTGCATGCGCCTGCGTTTCTCCTTTATTCTAGTTAATGTTAACGCTTACAGGTATTGGCCACAGGCTTCGAATTCGGATGGAGCTCTCGGGCTTCACAAAAACGAAAATGAAGATAACCTTATAGTTGAATATTGGTACATGGTCAGGCTCGGAGACTCGCGATCCTCCGCCAAGATTAAGAAGAGCGTATAGGTTACACGGTGACACGAATCAAAAAGTAAAACACTATCATGAAGATCAAGATAACGATTAAGAAGATCATGAATATTAAGTGTTACAGGTGAACAGACTAGGTCACTTGTAGAGTCAACCTGATCACCATTATTTCACGTAGAGATGTGATATACCTTTTAAACTGAACTAGCTTCAGCGGCTGCACCGACCATAGCTCTCAACGACTGTTGAAAGCGCGAGTGGGACACGGGCATTACAAGTCGAGCATATTCGACGTGACAACCTGTTCAATGCCAGAGATCATGAGCTTTAAACAGTCGCGGTGACTTGCGTTTAAGCCATGCGAAAGCAACAAGACAGACTATTTCGTAACGGGAGTGTCATTCTTGTGCAGGGCTGCTGCACACGGTGGCCAGTTGCGTGCTTTCGGCCACTGGAGCGCCGGTGCCAGAGGAGCACTGCTCAAACCTTCCACGATTGAGGACCCCGCCGAGCCCGTCGCAACCGGTGCCGTGCAATACGCAGCCCTGCCCCACCGACCGGTGGGTGCCTTGCGACTCGGTGTTCCTGCTCTCTCGCTTCGACGTCTAAAGTGGTTCATCCAGAGTCAAAGTGATGGCTCGGGTGCCAGGCACTCTAGCAAGAAGCTACAGTCCTCTTGAGCATCTTATGGGGTTAATTGTAGGCCGTGATTATGTGTGCCTGCGCCGTCACCAGTCCCCGTCACTGAGAATAAAAACTCAAGCCATCAATAAGGCGTACTTGAGGAAACGGTCACACTAGACTGCATTTGGTTAGCCCCACAAACAGACTACTGCGTCGCCTAATGTAAACATGAATAAGACCAAGCGAGTCCGACAGTAGGCTTACACCTGCAGTAACAATTGTGGTAAGGCTGTCCTCAAATTTGATTCGCGCAGAAAAAGAACGATGCATCGGTACGGAAAAGGAAATTGAGGCGTGAGCGTGGAAGGAGGTAGGAACCATCGCGATAATCATAGGCGCCTGTTTAGATCTGCTGGCGACAGGCTGGTCCGAGTGCTGCTTCAATCAGCGTGTCGCAAATATGACTATTCCGCCCCTTGGCCGTGGTCGAGACTTGCCTCGTCACGCTGAGCACTGCTATACTCAAGCTAAGCTTTGGTGTTATGAGGAGTAGGTAGGCGTTGTGCCCCTTCCAGTGGTGGTTGCCAGTCGGCTTCTTACTTTTTTTTCTCTCCCTCTCTCTTCGAATCGTACATATGTTTGCAAGCCAAATAATAATTATAGACCCTTGTTTCTGATTGACATATATATATATATATATAGGGCATCTGCAACAATACTAGTAGCCCGGATGAGCGCCGTTGGTATCTTACAATTTATTAATTTAAAGGCAATGAATTTATAAAATAGTAGAGAATTCGTTTACAGGAAAGGTATAGGGCATCGGGCCCGTGCCGGCTGTAAGCAGTAACCCGCCGGTTTCATTATCATCATCAACTACCTATTTTTATGTCCACTGCAGAACGAAGGCCTCTCCCTGCGATCTCCAATTACCCTTGTCTTGCGCTAGCTGATTCCAACTTGCGCCTACAAATTTCTTAATTACGTCACCTCATCTAATCTTCTGCCGTCCTCTACTGAGCTTCCCTTCCCTCGGCAGCCATTTTGTAACTCTAATGGTCCACCGGTTATCTATACTTCGCATTACATGGTCTGCCCAGCTGCATTTTTTTTCTTAATGTCAACTAGAATTTTTCTCTCTGATCCACACCGCTTCATGTCTCTTAACGTTGCGCCTAACAGTTTTCGTTCCATCGCTCTTTGCGTGGTTCTTAACTTGTTCTCGAGCTTCTTCGTTAACCTCAAAGTTTCCGCCCCATATGTGAACACCGGTAGATTGCAATGATTGTACACTTTTCTTTTACGCGACAGTGGTAGGCTCCCAGTCATGATTTGGTAGTGTCTGCCGTATGCACTCCAACACATTTCTATTCTTCTGTAAACTTCCTTCTCGTGGTCAGGGTCGCCTGTGAGTAATTGATCTAGATAAATGCCTGCCGGTTTACGCGGGCTAACAAGGGAATATGTTTTTTTTTAGGAATGATCATGGCTGTGAGAGAATTGATGTCAGCTTGGAGTCATCACAGAAAAAAATGATGTGAGAATCATTTAATAAACGCGCCACCAAGCAGTGATTGTGTTATGATTCTAGGGATGCAATGTTACAGCCTCTTTGTTTGCATCAAGTATGCACTGCTTAATCCTAGTTCGACTGCTGAGATGTAATTTAAGTTACAACAGTGTGTACTATACGTACCACTCTCATGCACTTTCAGACAATGGACTTGCTTTAAACAGGGATTGCCATTGCATGCGATATACTCAAAACTAATAGCGGCACCGATTGCCAATGACACGGTACCTTCCGCTGTGAGCTGCCTGGCTATCTTCAGCGTACGCACAGGAAAGCGCACTTTTGTTGATTACTTGAGCCGTGTTCCAGAAAATTACAAAGCATGTTATGCCGTATTAATAGCCTTATTGAGAAATTTCAATACTTCGAGTACAAGGCAAGTGCAAACATCGTGCTGCAAGAGTTTCCGTATATCTAAGACGACCCATCTATTTCTTGCTCTTATTTGCTCAGCCAAAACACACCGACTGTGTTGTCCGACTGCCGGCTTCCGTAACTGCGCTTGATCAGGCAAAAACATCTGCACCGGCCAGGTGATGAATAAATCGACGATTGGCCAGACCTCTTGAAAGCTGGCTGCACTGCTTAACGAGTCTTTATGCGGAAAAGCTAATCCAAACAGTAGAGGGTGTTGCAGGGGGAAACTCGCGAGCAGGACCAGGAAACACGACGAATAAAGAGAAACCCGCATCGAAACTCACTTCGTTTTAAGCTGAGCGCCGCAAGAGTTGAGAAAGACGCGTTTAGGCGGAAGCTGACGTCCTCGTACACTACGGAATACTTTCATATCACACTTCCTTACGCTTTCTCTGTCACGCGTACTAATGTTCGCTCGCTATTGTGCTTTCTATTCATCCGTGACGGGACTCCTACAGCAGCAGCCGCAGTGGCGCTGGAGGCGACATGGACGGCAGTCCTCGCTGGCAGGTGACCTCCGACTGGTCCGCCTGCTCGGCCACGTGCGGCGACGGCCTGCAGCGGCGTACCGTTGTCTGCGTGGGGCTGAGAGGCGGCGCCCTGCGGGACTCGGCGTGCAATCAGGAGAAACCGCCCTCGGTGAAGCCCTGCAACTCGAAGCCCTGCGCTGTCTGGCAAGCCGGTCCCTGGGGGAAGGTATACAGCATGCCAGATACACGCTCGCATCATCGAGCACGACTGCCTGCATACGATTAGGCTTTCGAGCGCAAGGTCTTGAGAGCTGTGCTGGTGACGTTGTCTGTCATAAAAATCCTGATTCGGAGACCTCGCTTGAAGAATGATCAAATTCTAGCACGGTTGATGAATATGGCGTTTGAACATATCACGGTTGAATTGCAGTGCGCCCGCACATGCAGGTATCTGCAATAGTGCAGCCATGTGGTTTTTTTCTCTCTCTCTGAATTTCTTTTTCTTTAAATATATTACTCATATATTTCTTTAAATATAAATAGATGCTTAAATATTTCTCTTTTCGGACAAAGTATTATCAAGAAACAGCCTCTCCAGGGGTAGCTGCATTTACTTGCAACTTTTAAAATACCTAGCAGAAAGTGTCTCACCTCTACAGCTTAGTCGGTGCAAGACTGCGATAATTGAAAACCAGGAAAGAGAGGCACCGCCAAAAAATGAAAAAAAGAAAAAAATGAAAAAGAAGGATCGTGGCGTTACTTTCAGAGCAGCGAATTCTGCGCGCATGTGATGATCCGTCTATCTCAAAGCTTAGGGAAATTTCTTGTGCTTAAGATGTCCTAGACAACTTTGCAGTCACGAAACGCTCTAATCAACAAGTATCCAGTTCCGAAGTTGTCATTTCACAAATATTCGCCCGCGAAGGCATCCAATGGATGCATAACGCACGCAGCCTTCTTCCTTAGACTTCTGATATACACGTTTTACTGTCGGAGAGCCTATTTTTAGGGTAAAAGTAATAATTTTGCTCAATTGCCTTTGGTTTCCTTGCCTGCCTTAGGCCTTTTCCTTTCTTTCTGTTTTTCCTGCGCTTCCCCATAAAAGCGCGGACGCTAATCATTTACTGTGACGAGACAGTGTGAGGTTCAAATGAATGCCGCGTATCCTGCCGAAGAGTACATCCGGCGCTATACTATCTTACTCATCCCAACCCTCCAACCTGTGCCCGCAGTGCAGCAGCGAGTGTGGGAAAGGAATGCGCAAGCGCGAGGTGAGCTGTGGGCCAGGCCTGAAGGTGTCTGCCTGCAAAGCCTCCGAGAAACCCGTCACCGAGCAGGTGTGCGAGATGCCACCTTGCTCGAGCACCTGGTTCTTCTCAGCCTGGTCCGAGGTAAGCTCTCTTCACTGTACTTTTCTTTTTTCTCTCTCTCTCTCTCTCTTTCTTCGGTATTTCTTTGTTTACGCAGTCAGAGGCACTTGAACAGTGTCGTGGAGCCGGTGCACAAGCGTCAGTCAACTTGTCAGTCATTTAGTTAGTTACTTAGTGCGACGAATAGACAAGCGTATGTACATACATACATACATACATACATACATACATACATACATACATACATACATACATACCCGCCGTGGTTGCTCAGTGGCTATGGTGTTGGGCTGCTAAGCACGAGGTCGCGGGATCGAATCCCGGCCACATACATACATACATACATAGCAAGTACATACATACATACATACATACATACCTACATACATACATACATACATACATACATACATACATACATACATACATACATACATACATACATACATACATACATACATACATACATACATACATACATAGCATACATTATACATGCTACATACATACATACTACATACATACATACATACATACATACATACATACATACATACATACAATACATACACTACATACATACATTTGCAAATATAGATTAGGATAATTTTAATATGCGTTAACATTATGGCCAAGGCATTCGCGTACATGATTTTTTATTACTTTTTAAGAATCTGGATCCATTTAAAACGGTCTTTGAGTATATTTCTTTTTCTTCGGCTTGCAAGAAGAAAAAGAGTGAATCTAGAAGTCATTTGTACAGAGTCATTTACAATTAATTTTGGCTTACCTGGAAAAGTGGCTTGAATAATCGCGGATTTACCACGCAGTTAGCTATGAACGGGTGCTTTAGTACATGTGACGAACATGTTTCTCGAAATGTTCAGTAGCTTTATGCATGTAGCGGACTTGTGGTATAGTAGAAGCAAGTGTAACGGAAATTTACTGTATACTGCAGTATATCTGCATGCACTTATGACACTATAAGCGTTTATTTTGTGCGAGTTTCCGTGACCACCTCAGCTGCAGAGGAATGCAGCAAGCTTGTGTACTTGAACATGTTCGGCGAACTTTTATTTTTCTTTTTTTTTTGCGCAGTGTTCCGTCAAGTGTGTTCCGGGCGTTCAGAGGAGACGAGTCTTCTGCGTCCCCGGACAGAATGAATGTGACATGCTGGATAAGCCTTCGTCCCAGCAACCATGCCTTGAGCTTTGCACAGGGACCTGGTTCGTGGGACCCTGGTCAAAGGTGCGCCATTGAGGTCGGCAGAACTCACTCTGCACTCACAGGAGTGCAGAGTTATTTTAGAAGAACACCAAAGGACCTTTCACCAGGTTTGGCCACTGCAAACAAGCAAGTCCTGTGCTCATAATCACACGGTGACGATTGTGTCTTCAGAATATTACAGCTTTGTACGATGCGAAAATAACTGAGAATTCAAACGTAAGTACGCGCGCCATTATTCTCGTTATTCTGCGCCGTACAAAAACACAAAAAAAGGAAAATGTCACAAACGACGTGGTGGCATGGAGGTAAGGCTGATAGGAAGTGCTAACATAAGCACACTCTAGCTTAGGCGCAGATATTCGCATGCGATCGCACTGATACCATTGCCATATGTGGTATCGTTTCCGAACGCACCCAGCTCGCATGCTAATGTCTAGGTAGCTGCAGCACAGTGTTAAAGCGTCTGAGTAATGAGCGGAGTGGACAGAAGGATGATTCGTATCGAATTATTGGTGCCGATAAAGCTGAAGCGTCTCATGCTGCATTGAGGTAATGGATGAGACAAAGCGTCGCGCAGAACGCGCACGTAGTCGAGGCTTGATCGATTGTATATAGTGTATTGAGTGAACGCCTGAGATTGATGGAATGTGGACAAGATATGAAGAGGTAGTCGAAGGGATGTGACTAGTGAAGCACTAAGCGGTACGCGGAGGAGAGACGGGCGTTTTACTGTGACTTATGAAAGAACTTTCAGACGGCCTAGTTCACGCATACTTGACATGAATAAAGCGCACAAGACCAAAAAAAAAAAAATAAAGAACGGCACAAAGGAAAAGGAGTGGACACGGGAAGAGCGCTTGTCCCTTTTTTTATTGTGCCGCCTTCTTTTTTCCGCTCACTAGGTATGTCTAGTTTTACAGTGGTCGTCTAAAGTATGCGTTGAGGTGTGACATAAAAGGCATGTTGTTTAGCACAGTATACTTAGCTCGGGGCTGCTACGAGCCTGTCACATTTTTTTTCCTGCAACTTCTCATCATTAGAGGGCGTCATTATCTTACGCAAGCAAGAGACAGAATTGACGTTCTAATCTCTGCCTATAGGAAAGCACTCCTTTACCGTAATTGTGCTGAACTCAGTGCTGGTTGTGTACAGAGTGCTGACCCCCCCCGACATTTTCTTTTTGCGAATCTCTCCTGTTTCTTCTGTCTCTTTGGCCCACCCTTATAGAGCCATGATCGCAATTCAAGGTATCTTTCACGTGATGACTGTGCCTGTAGCATTGCACCTATAGTAACCTTTCCTGCCAGTCCTTACTGTATTGCCTGTCGGCCACGCGGCGTGATCTGCGCGCATGTCTGCTCGCAGTGCCTTCCCGGTTGCGGCAACGGGACGCGCGAACGCCAGGTTCTGTGCGTCGGCCAGCAGGGAGGCCGATGGACGACGGTGCTGCCCGATGGCCACTGCGGCTACACAGAGCGGCCGCTCGCCTCGGAACCCTGCGAAACGCCCTGTGCGCCAGAGTGGCATACGTCCGCGTGGAGCACTGTAAGCGTGTACTCTCACAAACGATATTCAATCTTATTGACGAAATTGTCAAGTTTTAATACTTAACGAAGCCTTAAGTTCGAAAAATTATTGATTCCTATGAACATACAGGGAAAGGGACCTCATAACGAAAAACCACGAGAGATGGCTTGAAATTTCGTGTTAGAGACCCGACTACAGGCACGGCAAATAGCAGCACAGCAGAAGTGTGCCAGCACTAATAACAGTGAAAGAAAAAAAAAGGTAAAGCAAGGGAGAGTTACATCCTTGTACACATATCGCACAATCCCGGACACAAATCGGCATCTTATACGCATACAAAAGGAAAGAAATAATAGTCAAACAGCCTATACAGGCAAAGAAGACACATTACTTGTTAGTGATTTGTTGTTACAGAAAAAAAGAACACTAAATTACGAAGTCACATTGCTAAGGAAATATTATTATATAAGAAATCGCACAACTAGCGCAAGTTATACTACACAGTGAATGAAGTGAAATTTAAAGTGCCTAAACAGGTCAACGTAAAACATCTTTCAAAAATATTTTCACTGTTGGCGCAGTGTTCGACTTCATGCGGTGGCCGCGGAAGCCAGACGCGCCAGTCGCTGTGCTTGGACGTCAACGGGGAAGTGGCAGGCATCGAGGCCTGCTCGGAGTCTTCGCGACCTTCGGCCAGGCGTCCGTGCGGCCTGTCCGCGTGCCCCGCGGAGACGGCCGAAGAACGGGGCTGTCGGGACACCCGGAATCGGTGTGCGCTGGTGGTGCAGGCGCGCCTCTGCAGCTACCCGTACTTCCGCCAGGGATGCTGCGCTTCGTGCCGCCGCGCCGCCTCCAGCCACCCCCCGCCGGATGAGGACAGCGCCTGAGTCCGTGTTTCACGCTCGACGAGGAACATCTCTGCAGGAAGCCGCGGCGGTCGCATGCACGCCTCTTGAAGAGTCCGTAGTGCAGCACTTCCTGAAGAAAGCAGTTCGGGCGCTTCGCCAACACTACCCTAACAACGACTTGGCACTCCAGCAACGCGATTGTTTCATCCGGTTCAGGCCGTGACCAATCGGAACATAAGCGGGCGCAGCGTGCTTCTTAAAGGGAACCTCGAGCAATAGGGTTCTGATCGCCAAAAGCGGCCCTGGTGGGAAGTCGTCATCGCTTGCTGTCGTCTAAGGAACCAACCTTGCGAGCAGTATGCTCATCAGGCGAGAGGAAACCTCTTGACGCCTATGAATTATCCGGCGACAAGCGTCATGGCCCCAATCGCCGAGCGTGGATGAATTTATTTCATTGGAGCAGTCGCTGACCCCCAAAGTGCCCTGGACGTCGAAGCGCTGTCGCACCCTAAACTTGCACCTGCACTGAGCAAACAGTGTTGATTCGCCTGTGCGCTTATTGGCAAGCGCCTGAACTATAAGACTTATGTATCAGTGGCTTTGCCACCCGTGTTGTTCATTGCCTTGCCATTTTTTAGCGTAGACTAACGCGTTTTATTTACGCACCTGGATGACGTAAACATATAGGAAACTGTGCTGACTTTGACCTTGGCCAGCAAGCGTTGCTTTCGCTCGTGCGGGCCTGGTGTCCCAGTTATTGACTGCGATAAAGTGTCGATTGAACTATGCGGCGGAACGCGAACTGGAAGCGAGATATCTGCAAGGCTGAGCGATTATCTTTGTACATAGTTAGGTACTATCGTATAACGAGGGTACCCTCTAAGTGCAGCTGTTGTTTCTCGTAGTTATAGACGCATATGTGTGTCGTGTATAACAGGCAAATGTGCTACATCTTGAGTACAGTGAGGAGATTCGTATTTCACTTGCCCATGTTGCGCCTTCGCTTTACGCAAATATTGCTCGGGAAAGAAAGATGGCTGTTCTTCATCCCTGCAAATTGAACGCGGCACATCAATGTCCCGCTTGGACTAACGTTTGGAAGTTGCTATGTGAGCGTAGCGGTGTATAATATTGGAATGCCTGCAAACAGACGACGTGCGCCGAGGCTTCGAATATGCGTTTGGAATTGTCTGTTCGCGGCCTCTTATTGAGGAGTGAAATACCGCGGCGCGCGAGTCGTTGCAACTGCTGGCGCATAGTACAAGGCGCAGATAATTTTTACGATATATTGAAGAGGGTCAAATAACAGCTTAAGCACTCATGCAGTTATCGCCCCTTTCCACTTATGAAAATGTTCTCCACTCTGACGTTACATCCCACTGGATACTCATAGGAAGGCGTAGCTTGTGCCATATATGGCGTGTTAAATTTAGAGTACGTCGTGATGTCATATTTAGTATTAAGCATCCTGCTACATGCTCTCCGTAGGAAGGTTTCGCGCTCGTTCCATATTCGAACCATGCGGTGAAGCTGAAAGCAGGTGCACCGCTGTTGAGCAGGCCGTGTGATTCAGGGAAACTGACTTGCACTGTTTCGGAGCGAGTCCATAGAGTCGCTCACATTAGTGCATTGACATTTACGGAGCTCACTTGTCGCACGGCTTTACTTGCAAATTACGGCTTAGCGCCCGTCTACAAGAAGAGAAAAAATCTGCCAATTCGAACATAAAATTTGTTGCGGAATGCAGGACGAATGTAATGCTTGGAACAGGAAGCCTTTGTTCTTGGGCTTCAATTACCAGAATTGTCGTCTTGATCCTCCAAGTTTCTTGATGAACATGTTCAAAGTGTTGATTTGTCCTTTCTGTCTCCCTGAATGTGCGCCAGAATGCGAATGTTTTAGTTATGTGCCGTGTTGTCTTTACCATAGCGCGAACTCACTGTGATTATTGACTCTCTGTGGAGTAGAAAACTTGGAGCAGGTCACTGGGGGAGGGGGATAAAAGTAAGTGTACGCTTTTGTGTGCGCAGACTTGAACAACAAGGAATGGCTTAAACACATAGGAGGAAGTTGTTCATCACCTCATTCAGCCTTTACTATTACATGCAGTGGGGCCTGCTTTAAGGATAACTATGGTTTTCCCACTGGCGAAAACGTTTAAAAGGTATGTTCCGCTTTGACAAAGCCATAAGCCGACTACCAAAAACGTACCTAGTTTATAATATTTCAAGAAAGTGGGCATAACCTTTGCAGCCGGTTTAACTGCGGAAGATGCAGTCGATAGCGCAGCGCATCGGCATCCGCGCAGCATACAAATTAGAACGAGAATATTTTTGCATTTTTGTGGACATAGAAGTTGCACGAATATGGTTTCACGTCACTTAACGTCCTCACTGATAATGATGATGATAACAATAATAAGAAGAAATAATAATAATAATTCATAATTTAATGTAGTGTTCAGGAACATCTATGAAGCCTTTGTACTGGTGTACTTAAAAACTAGGGCGATACATGACGTAATAAAACAAATGAGGAGAAAAAAGCAGACGTGGCCATAAAAGCGAGATAATCATACGACATTATTATCTACACTTGTGCAGAACACAGTAAATGAACTGGGATAGGGATAATACGTGCTATATCTTGTTGATGGTGATCGAGCCATAGGATATTGTATATTGCTATATGGCTGCGCAGAAAATTCTAAACAAGAATTGCAGCAAGTAACAACGTTTTAACAGCTATATCAGCAGAGCAGACACTTCGCATTTTCCTGAGCTCCTTGTAGATAGCGCGCAGAGTACTCCCAGTATAAGACAACGTCTTTTCTAACCTAATGGGGCACACACAACTGGGAATAGAGGTCGCTATTTACCGAGCCCACATCGAATGGTAATACCGAGTGCGTCCAGCTATATTATCACAGACATTATACGCCACCGCAAACGAGCTACAATACCTCAGTCTCATCGCTCGCCGCGGAAACGCAGTGTTCGAAGCTAATATTCACTGCCACGTTATCAGCAGTCTACCACCACTCATTAAACGGACACTGCCAACGAGTTATCACTGGAGCATGGCGCATAACCTAACCATCGCACCATTTTTTTCCTCCTCTAATGTACAGGTTAGTGTTGTTTATGCGTGAGCTATGAATGTCACTCCTGACACCTATGTCTACAGAACTTCCAGAAATTAGCATAAAATGATAAGTACATAAATTTCTTGCATTATTCCAAGGCCAAGAATAATCTAACTATTCCATTCCAGCGATATTTCTTTTCACACTCGATCAGTCCTCCTACAGTGCCGCGTTCTGTTCACGTTATCACTGGAACTGGCTAGTCGTGAACGGTGAATGATGAGGAAGTAATAGAACTGAGCGAAATAAATGCTCACAATAACTATACCCATCCACCTTGTTTTCTGTGGTTTGTAACTGGCATAAGCAAGCATTTTCACGGTACATACAGTTAATTCGGCCTAGTTCCGCATCGCCACATTATGCCTCCTCCCATGTTCGCGAACCCATCCGTATATAGTCTGTTGTTTGCCTAGACAAAATTTTAGCAGAATTTTCTCACAGAAGGACACGAGATTCGAAGGAATCTTTGCAGTACGTCACTGACTAGCCACTGCCAAGCTTTTACCTTTCTTTTTCTCGACTCGGTGCCAGAAAACGTTAAGTCAGACACAATAAATTGTGAAGTTCGGTCTGTGTGCCAAAGATTCAATCAAGTGCACTGTCATGCAATGGCCATTTGTTTCAGTGTTTTTTTTTTTTTTTCACTTAACTATGTGAAATACTATATGCGTGCCCAAGTGGTCATGAGAGTGCAGCGTTGGAGCGTATTCATGAAACACTGCGAGCTATGCCCTACGTACAAGCTCACGTGTGTCTGCGCGTGTGTGTCTGTAGTGAGCTTTCTCTTTGACTGAAGCTCCTGTCAATCGCTGTGCACGCATTTTCTCTCTGACGTACAAATCATAATCTCGAACTGCAAAAGTGCCAAATTTTTTCCAACATAGTAGGCACCACGTGCATGACGCAAATGTTTATACAGAACTAACAACTCTAAACACTGATCGACGAACAGGTCTCCTCGAACAACTGTGTTCATATACAAACAATGGAAAGTGTTCTTGTGGCTAGAAGTATTATATAAGTCGTAAATTGTTAAGCCTATGGTAAGCTTAGTTTAAATTCGACGGAGCTGCTAAAACATACTTCGCAGTGTTTCTTTTTTTTTCCTTTTTTTAGAAGCTTCTTTTACCGTAAGTAATCAGGGGCCTAATTCACGAAGCGTTTCCTTCGTTAATACTTTTTGCCATTGGCCAGCCGCCCTCGCTAATATATCCGGCATCAGGATTTACTAGAATTTTGTCTTACGAAAAATCCTAGCGTAAGAGGTTTTCGTGAATACGGGTCCAGGGGAGCCCCCAACGTAAAGCCGTTCCCAATGCTATGGATTCACACGACGTAATCATTCATGCGTGGACAAGCGTGACCGTCATTCAGTATCGCTCCGCGCGATGCGACGTCCTTATGTGTGCCGGAGTTTGGGGCCGCTGAGTGACGTCATACTCGTCCGCAGAACGAACCAGTGATATTGTCCGTCGTGTGAATCTAGCTTTAACGTGGGAAAGGTCGCGTTGTTTAAAAGCCGTGTTAGCGAAAACGAAGTCCGCGAGTGGTGTCGCGGCATTTCGGCAGCATGCAGTTTTTGTGCCATGGTTCCACTGCCGGCCTATATTATACGTCATAGGTTAGCGGAGTGCAGCTTTCCTTTGTGGACGAATGTGCGAGATTTTTCTTCGACGTACATAAAATTCGTTCGTGTTGTGTCGTTTTGAAGGCGCGAGCCCGTGGGCAGGCAGGCGAGTGGTTGTTTTCAATGCCAGCAGGTCCTTCGCAAGTGCTGAGCCACTGCGCCAGCACAACTCCTGTATATTCTGAGACCATTTCACACTTATGTGCACGAATGACAGAAGACATTGTTTTATGGAGCACGCAGGTTTCTATCCAGCAGAGCGGAATTTCGTCACCTCTCACTAAAGAGCTGAATGTGTTTCATTCAAGTTGTACTCAACCGAGAGAAATATGGAAAGCTCTTCATCGAAATGCAGAGAATTCTGCGCCTGCATGATACTCTGCGTAGGGAGGGGGGTCGTGGGCAGAAAAACCCTAAGAGGAGGAGGACGGGAAAAGGAAAATAGAAGGCAAGATAATATATGATCACGGTATCTACAGATGAGACAAGGTGATGGTACTGAAATCTGCAGGCTAGAGCTATACTCTTAACGACAAATGATGCCAGAAAAGATGATGATTTGTCTATGCTTGCGAGTCTTTCGAGACAGTTTACTTGGCTCTACAGGAAACCTTATACAGGCCTGAGTAGCTCTAACAGGCACAAAAGAGCTTTTTCTTTAACACCTTCCATCCAGGCGATGTAGAAACGCAAAAACAAAATATAGTAGGCGCAAGTTCCTTTCGTAGATTGGCAGGGGGCCGCATTGCTTGTTGAACGCTGCCTTTTGAGATTTTTGTTTGTGCTTGTCGCCGTGTATATTTATTAGACGCTGTATTAAGCTAATGCAATGGTCAGTGTAGCGGCATTGCGTTGCTGTACTCCGATTTTGCATTTAAGCGTTGCAGAGTCTCAAAGGAATGATGCAGAATACAGCATGACTGCGTGTTTGGAGATATGTGCACTGGTACTTTTTTTTTTTTTTTTTACTCAAAGTAAGAAGCAAGCGCTATGAACGCGCCTTGCGAGCTCTGTCGCAAATTCTTCGCCTCGCCAACTTCGCTCTACGTAACGCTACGTAATTCCACGATGATGAACGTCTGTGAAATGCCTTTTTTTTTTTGTTGCTTTGTAGAATAAAGTGAGCGTCCCAGATGTACTTATTCATACTTCTCGTAGCGTGTCCAGACTTTGTGTCATTAACTCCCAAATTTACATAGATTTGTTCAGAATACGAGGTTCTGTGCTCACCCGCCGTGGTGGCTTAGTGGTTTTGGCGTCGCTCTGCTAAGCCCGAGGCCGCGGGATCAAATCCCGGTCGTGGCGGCCGCATATCCTTGGGCCATGTCCTACGAATTCTTGCATGCAAAAGACCGCAAAAGCCATTTTGCACTTCGTGAAGGATACTGGATTGTACGAACGCTTGTGATAGCGGAGATTCCTCTGCGACTGACTACCTATGACTGATTCTATTATTTTCTTTTTTCCCTTATCTATTCTTCCCCTTTCCCCATCCTCAAATGTAGGGTAGACAACCAGGCACGTCCTTGGTTAACCTCCCTATTTTTCGCTTTTTGTTTCTATCTCTCTCGATGGGGACTAAATGCAAAAAAAGCCCGTGTACCCTACATTGGGTGCACGTTAAAGAACCCCAGGGGTTTCAACTTAATCCGGAGCCACCCCTCCCCCCACACTGTAAAATAATTTACACCCTTAAAAATGAAAAAGGGTGTAAATGTGTCTATAACTCACACCCTCAGGGTGTTACTTATATAAATCGTACCCTAAGGGTGTGAGTTATAGACACATTTACATCCTTTTTCACTTTTAGGGGTGTAAATTATTTTACAGTGCGCCCTCTACAGCATGCATCATAATCATATCGTGGTTTTGGCACGTAAGACATTAGAATTTAATTTAATTTAGGTTATGGGCCACGTTTGCAAGTTCCTTCATTAATTTTGTTATTTTGACGGTTCATTACGAACAACGTGCTAAAGCAAACCATCGCATACTGACTGCTCGCGAGGCGATGGTCAAAATATATACTGCTTACAAGAAGTACGGTGGAAACATTCTAGCACAACAGTTTGTTTCCAACAGCAGCCCGCAAGCATATAAACGATTAACCTCGCCACTCACTCAACATTCACAACAACTCGGTAAGTATTCTTCAGAGCAGGGTTGGAATCTGCTGATGCTTCGTATACTCGTACCGACATACTTGGGTAAGAAAGAGATGGTGATATGTCGTTTGCCAAACTCCATAAAATGCTTTGTCTGGTCAATCATTATGTGCGTAGAGTCGCACGTGCATTATTGAGTGCTTGCGGGCATACGTGCGCGCTTGCGAGTGTTGCTCACTGAAAAAAATGCGAAGCTTCTTCGCAATATCGGGCAGATGAATTACGGTAATAGTAGTGAACAACGAAACCTGCAATGTGGTTTCCCCGCTTCGCCAAAACGATGCAATCACTTCTGCTATCCAGCACGATCGCCCAGGGTGTCGAACTGAACCTGAACCGAAAATCGTACACGAACCGGAATTCTAGCTGGAACTGAACCCGAACCAGAACCAATATTACAGAGGTTTAGCTTGTCCGCTACTACTTCATCCCTACTACATACGCGTCTATTAAAAGTAGGTTATCCTCGCGTTGCAGTAGCCACTGTCGCTGAGCGCTTAGAGAAGTCCATAATTTCCATAACACGGTTGCAGAAAGCAATAATCACAAGAAAAGAGTCGTACGTATTCCATACATCCATTGCTTATCGCACAGGCTCAAGAAAGTAGAAGTAGATACGGTGTCAACGTTGCTTTTACGGCCACCAATAAGCTAGGTAAGATTTCCACCGCCGAGCAGAGAAAGAATCAGCAGGTAAAATGCAAAAGCCGGACTGACATGTGCTTCGTAAAACACACGAACAAATTTACGGACTGCCGTACTGGTGCGGTATATATAGTGTTCCTTTTAGCTGCGGCCGCTTCTACGTATAGGGCAGACAGACCGTTGTGTTCATCAGAGATTAATGAAGCATAAAAGGTCATTGACTGGAAGATGGCGATCTAATCTTTCTTTTAACCGTCGAGACTAAGTGCACGCCAAAATTCGATTAATGCGGTGTTTTATACAGGCACAATAACGAAGTAACGCGTCTAATAGTCGAGGCCTGGCATATCAAAAGAAGTGGAAGCGCATGCGTGAGCCAGCCTTCGGTTAACTTGTATAAAGAAGAAATGAAATGCTTAAACAGTTACCTATCGCGTAGGCCCGCACGTGTGCCTGATTGACAGGTTGGGCTACCATATATACCTGAGCACGCCCAGATAAGTTCCGTGTCTACTTTATTTTCCGCCACAGTGCGCCCTACAGTTGATAGTCGGCGTTTGTGTTGTCTGGTTCTCTTCTCTTGTGTACGTGTCTGCACGCCTTACCTTCTTTCACGATGAATTCATACCAATTAGTGGTGGTATGTCACTACCTGTGGGGTTAGCCCAGCAGACCTGGCAGGCAATTGCTCCGCCTGAGCGTCTCTTCCTGCCACAAATATATATATATATATATATATATATATATATATATGTTCGCCAGTTCTGTCTCTCGCAGAAATGTGAATAGAATACGTGACACTTCCCCGTGTACTCTCCGCTCTTTTCGCGGGACGGCTAACTGTTCGACAAGTGGTGTCCATGGTGTCCGGAAGTCTCCTCCTTTCAGGGCACAAGTGCTTAAGGACCAGATGAAATGTTCTATGCCGCCCATTTCATTGTACTCGGTGCAAGATGTGAAAGCAGCACCGCTGACTTTCAACACCCAAGTAGGACTGTAGGACGATCCTGTTCTTACTCGGTATAGAAGGATGGCTCCTACACTCTAAGAAGAAAAGGAGGAAAGGGGGAATTGAAGTTACTCCTTTAGGGGAGGAACTCATTTGCCACAACCATTCCTCCCTTTAAGGGGTAAGTGAGAGGGGATGAACTGTTACTCCCCATGCGGAGGACTAACAGTTGCTCTTTTCCGATGCTCCTCAAGGGAGTAACGGTTATTCTTTCCGATGCTCCTTGAAGATGGAATTAATTAGATTAGCCATTTATACGCTGATAAAAAATGACTGGGCTGAAGAAGAAAAGAAAACGCGCCGGCAAGTAGATTCGAACTCACGTCTTCTCGCTCACAAGTCGGATACCCTAACCACTTTACCATGGCAGCTCTTTATTTTTTGCTGAACATGGTATTTATTACAATGAATGAAATGTTGTATTTACAGGAACTATTTACAATAATATGAGCACCAGGTGGACATAACTAATCAAACGTCAACGAGCAGTCCATATGAAGATAACGTCACGCACAGCAACACCGTCCTTCACAGCAAAAACTTGTAAGGGGAAGTTAAACACCTAATAGAAATGTCAGCCGGCTTGATATCCACTTTTACCATGGGAGCTCGGTTGACAAGACAGGTTACCGAGACGAGGTTAACCACTTTAACGCAGGTGCGGCAATACAGAAGAGACTCGGCGTTTGGTGTATGCTATGCCGGGAGAGTCTAACGTTGCGCATACTTACATATATAAGCGAATACATAAAGAAAGCTGCCCGATTATTCTTACGGTGATTTAAACTGAAACATTACGTGATCTTCATGTAGCGAGCGCAAACGGGGCACGCAAGACGACAAAGAAGGACAACTTCTCTATTGCTTATTAGCTTGCCCCTTTTGAGCTACACATCGCTTCAGTTAAGTTTATAATCTCCTTGGAACGAAAGGAACTCCTTAGGTACTATTGGCCAAGAAAATCTGGTAATCCATTAATGACTTGCGCGCTTAATTTGTATCGTTCACTTATGGTGTGCACGCACACAAAGTGCACGGTTCTTCAGATTCCACCTTTTAAATTTCAGGCAATTTTCTCACGAAGATGCAAAGTGCTGCTTTACATCTAGTTCAGTAGACAGTATACACGAACTTCCAACTATTCATGATATATAGACAATACCGCGTTCGCCGCATCACTCCACCAGGCGGACGAAAACAGCAGAGTCCATGGGGAGTAACTGTTGCAGTTCGTCCTCGCCGTTACTCTCTTTCGGACCAGGGATCGTACACTGACTCTCAAAAATTTGCACACGCCACCCACACTTCTGCAGTTACTCCCTTGAGGGACGAAAGTGCCCTTTTTTGGACTAACTGTGCAGTTACTCCCGTTTTCCCCGAAATACTTCTTAGAGTGTATGCGGCTAAGTCCCTTTTATAATAGAAGGCTGATGCGGTAGTTTCCAAAGCGAACGAAAGTCTCAACGAATTGTCTATTTAGGATGTCGGTGATTCGCCGGAGCTCTCACTGTTGGATGTCATGAAAGCGCTTTATTGGCAAAGGCATATGCTCTTTTGTTGCCAATGATGCCAACACGCGTATGTATCCACTGAAACCTTATCTTGATCCCTTTTTCTGCGATTTATTTAAGTGATGCAAGCGAACGACGAAAGAATTTGTTGGGAGGCACGCTACAAGATAGTTGCTGTATTGCTGGCATCTAGTCCGAGAGTATGACGGCTTTCTGTGCAGGTCTATCTGATATTCGATGGTCGTTTTCCCGAATACTCGTATTCAAGTCGATTATAATTTTTTCCTGTTCAAAGAAACCTATAAATTTCGTTTGGTTTACCCGTAATCGCGGAAAAAAGAGAGCGCTAGGAATGGACGCGTCCAGGGGCCGCACACTCTTGCGATGACTCTGCCTAAGATGACCGCCTTTATGTGTATGGGTGCAGGAGCTGTACAACTATAAACTTCATTGATATTCATGTGAAAAAATATTTCTGTCTCCTAACCGATTTCATCCACCTTCTGACAAAGCTTTCGCATGCGCCATGCGGGAAGTCGATAGCATTGTGCAGTATATGGCGCCGTAGGGCAAGATAAAGTTTTCCGTGCTGAACCAGAACAGAACCGGACCGAAATCAGAGCTCACTGAAACCGAACTCCAACCGAACTGATATTTGCGTCGGTTTGACATCCTGCTATTTCGTGGTACCTCGCGTCGGCCAACCCTCTACGACACAGCGCACTTAAGCCCATGAACCACACGCACACTACTCGCCGTGAATTACCGCAGAGCGAAAGAATGAAGGTGCCTTACTTAACGACAACCAATCAGATTGCCCACCAAGCACATGTTCTAGCGAAGCCGACGCTCTCAGTGTGCCTCATGTATCGCATTTTTTTCATTTCCTCTAGCCTATTTAACCCTGTTGACTTCATTATTCCGCTTTCTGCATCGTTTATTGCCTCGGCATTTCGTGAATACGTGTCCTCTAGCGCAACGATAGCCGAGTTTATTGCCTCTAATTGCCCTCGCGCTTAACTGTTGCCCTTCAAAAAATGGAAAGAAAGAAAGAAAGAAAGAAAGAAAGAAAGAAAGAAAGAAAGAAAGAAAGAAAGAAGAAAGAAGAAAGAAAGAAAGAAAGAAAGAAACTTGTAACTTCTGGCTTTCCCACAACAGCGATCTTTGCATGGAGAAGCCCGCCTCACAGGCCATAGGATACTCAAAGTACTTACGTGTGTGTAAATAGCGGCGCTAACAATGGGGATAACGGTAAGCGTCGTTGCAAATAAATCATGAAAAAGGATGAAGAGCACAGCTGTCATTATGTTTAGGTCCCCTAGATATGACGGTTCCCTAGATATCAACATTCTATAGAACTGTTTCTCAGTTGACTTCACTATCAACCAGTACATGCGGCACCATGATCCAATGTCCAAATACATTAAATTTAATAACAACTGATAGAAGACTCGCTCCAGCATAGGTTAAGCGAGTTTTAATCAAAATCTAACAAAAAATATATAAAAGAGCCTAGAGAATGTTTTTGTGTAAAAACAAGTAAAATAAAGAGCGCTTTATTAAAATCAAATAAAAAAAATGTCACAGTTTCGCCCTAAGGGCGAAGCAATGAATGCGATAGCAACACAGCAATGTCATACGAAGTAAGGTGAGCGGCTTTGGTAGCAATATGAATTGTAGTAAACATGAGCTGATTAAGTATGCAGGTGTGCTGCGGCGTAAGTAGACCGACATGAAGAGAGACTCGATGACCACGAGAAGGCGCGTGTGAAACGGTGGTGTTGATGAGAAGCGCTTCCCGTGGGCAGCGCGCGTGCGAAGGGACACACCTGTAGCGCTGCACTGCCGATCCGAGCAGCATTACATGTGTAGCGTGCGTTGGAAAATGTGGCCCGACTGTTACTAACTGAATGAACAAGCGTGGTGTGAGCGCGCACAAACAAACATGAATAGATCACACTGAAGGACTGCAGACAACGACTGTCAAAACGCTGGCAGCAAGTGCATATATACGGCGCAGCAGCGGGCGAAGGTACGTGCGGTCTATCGCTTCAACAGAACCTGAGCGGCGAACGCACAGTGCATAAAGGTCAGAGCCGTGTGGAGATAAGAGACGGTGCGGCGACCGATGAGCGCGGTTGTTGGCAGAGGAAAAGTGCGCCCCCCCCCCCCCCCCCCCCCGCTCCCTCCGGCGCTGGCTTCCCACTTCGTTGCTTGCGCGTGGGAGATTGAGTGCGTTCGCTCTCCGTGATAGCGCGCGTCCCAGCACGCTTCCGCTCGGGCATACGGCGCGCGGTGGATTTTATCTATACGGAACCTCACGGCGACGGCGACGGCGACGACGACGGCTACGGCGACGGCAGAAATCCGGTTGAAGTGTCCATATAATTGCTATCGCAATAAAATGTGGGCAGCTTGCACTAGTGGTGCAAGGCTGGAGTAAACAGTGGAGCTGGTGATCGACCTAGCTTCTTCCAGGTTTTCCTAGGCTTGGCTAGGCTACGTTTTGCTAGGAAATGCCAAGCGCAGCTAGACACGGTATTCCGAATCAGCTCACCGCCGACGCGCAGATTCTCGCTTGGCCGCGCGACGCGCTTCAAAAAATGAGTGGCTACTTCTTCAGGTGTCCGGATCTTCTTCGGTCATCCCATGTCAAGGCTACATGTACTCGCCACAGAGTTAACGAGAGTGCTGCCGCCGTCGCGGCAGCTCCTAGCTTTATCTCCCCGGTGACGTCACCATATTCTAGTACACTCTAGTCACGGCCAAGCTGCGCCTCCACATTTTCCGGGGCGTCGCTGGTCGAAGCCTGCCGAGCCGCCGCCAGAGGCGCCTGCTGCAGTCACGGACACCGCGCACGTTCGGCGCGAACGGGGGAAATGGGGAAACGCGGAGTCGGCAGCATCTCTACGCGTTGCCTCGTTGGTGCTGCTACAATTTTTATTGCGATAGCAATTATATGGACACTTCCACCGCATTTCTGCCGTCGGCGTCGCCGTCGTTGTCGCCGTCGTCGTCGCCGTGAGGTTCCGTATAGATAAAATCTTCGCCGCGCGCCGTATGCCCGAGCGGAAGCGGGGACGCACGCTGTCACGGAGAGCGAACGCACTCAATCTTCCACGCGCAAGCAAGGAAGCGGGAAGCGAGCGCCGGAGGGAGCGGGGGGGGGGGGGGGGGGGCGCATTTCTACTCTGCCAACAACCGCGCTCGTCGCTCGCTGGCACCGTCTCTTATCTCCACACGGCTCTGTCTGACCTTTATGCGCCGCTCAGTTTCCGTTGAAGCGATAGACCGCCCGTACCTTCGCTCGCTGCGGCGTATATGCGCTTGCTGCCAGCGTTTTGACAGTCGTTGTCTGCAGTCATTCAGTGTGATCTATTCATGTTTGTGCGCGCTCACACCACAGTTAGTAATAGTCGGGCCACATTTTCCAACGCACGCTACACATGCAATGCTGCCCGGATCGGCAGTGCAGCGCTACAGGTGTGTCCCTTCGCACGCGCTGCCCACGGGCAGCGCTTCTCATAAACACCACCGTTTCACACGCGCCTTCTCGTGGTCATCGAGTCTCTCTTCATGTCGGTCTACTTACGCTGCAGCACACCTACTTACTTAATCAGCTCATGTTTACTACAATTCATATTGCTACCAAAGCCGCTCACCTTACTTCGTATGACACTGCTGTGTTGCTATCGCATTCATTGCTTCGCCCTTAGGGCGAAACTGTGACATTTTTTTCTCTCTCTCTCGCTCTCATTTTCTCTTTCTCTCTCCCGAGCATAGCGCGCGCCGCGCGCATGCTCTCCTTCCCTCTCCTTAACGTCCCGTGTCAAGGCAACATATGCACGGCACGGAGAAGAGGTGAAGCAGACGCTGCTCCCGCGAGGTGTTTGCACGCTAGGCAACGCGCGGTGACGTCATAGCCAGGAGCAGTTTTTGTCCGCACTACGCGGCGCAACCAAGAGCTTAAACAGCTCCGCTGTTAAAATGGAAAAATAATGCGGAAGTAACACGCAGAGGGCAAGCAGGTCTTAACTGGACCCTGAAACGCCGGGCGGAACACGGAGGGCGCAACTTGAACGGGGGAGCATGAAAGTAAAATGAAGGCGAACAAGACTAGAAAATAAGGCCGAAGAGAGACTACGAAGTACTATGAAAATTCGGGAAAACAAAGCACACTTTATGGTTAACACCTGCCGGTGTAGCTTGGCTGACATAGCGTTTAGCTGCGGAGCTCGAGGTAATATTCCGACGACGGCGGAATTCATAGGCGCCTGGGTACTTTAATTCAAATGCATGTTAAGGAGCAGACATTCTGCATGATAGTAGACAGCTGTGCAAAAGGCAACCTTGAAAAAGAACACACTAAAGCACAGCAGTATAATGAACCACAGCGCAAATTTATACTACCGCAAACAGAAATGCCGGGATGTGCTGACGTGAGCAGCAACTTCTTGGGCGACATCTTGTAACGCTGTGTTCAAGCAAAGCAGGTAGAGCTTTTATTGCCAATCACTGACTGTCACAGACCCCGGTGAACGAGGCGCAGACGCCGGACTAAATTCCAAAGCCGACTTATCAGCTTCCGAAAATAATCCCACGAAAGCAATGACAATTAAGAGTGGGCCCTCTGGTGCGCCAGCGAACGCCGGTTGCTGTCCAAAGACCGAGTCAGAGCCCAGAGTTGACAAAACAGAACAAAATATATTCTTCACATAAGGCAGTTACACACACACTTGCACATTTAGGCTAGACAATACAATACAAATCAGATGGGTATTAACAAACACAAGAAAATAATTAACGACAAGCACTAAGAGTCCAACACGTAAAGTACAAAATAAAAAGGAACACTAAGTGTCCAATCGTATTCACCAGTGTTGGTCTAGAAGTCGGACGATCTCGGCGTAACTCAGGGCAAATCTCGAAGAAAGAACTTCTTCCGGAAATGCAGACGCTCGATGAACTCGTCGACTAGCTTGCCGGGGAATCCCCTTCTTCCGCAGACGCTCGGTCTTCACGTTACATCACTTCACCGGTGTGGACTGCACTCTTAAACTCCCGAATTCCTGAATTCCCCTAAACGATTCTCGCACGGCGGTTATATAGCTTCCACAGGCGTTCTCGAACTTTCCTATCGGTGTCGTGATCTCGTAGCATGGCGAAAGCTTGGGAAGCTTCTACTCTTTTCTCGTACCTTCCGGTTAACGTCGCTTCGTCGAGGCTCTTCTATAGACGTCCAGGCGCCGTTCGCGTTGTTGTTTGAGGCGTCTGCGCTCTCCCCCTCTGTTGAAGTTGCCGCGGGGCTGGCGTGTTCTTTCGCTGGCTTGCGTGACACGCGGCGCGCGCTTGTTTTACGCGCTCTTTTGTGACACTGACACTATTACAGTTCTCTCATGGCATAAGTTTTTTTTTTTTTTTTTGCCCACCGACGTATTCACCATTCCTGTCGCCCCCTTTACGAAAAGCCGTGAAACTCAAGAACGTTTGGAGCACATCATGGTTGAACTGGCATCACGGGATGCCGGCGCTAGTGCTACTGTTCCTCAGATAAGTCTACTGCATAGGCAAGTGCACCTAAGCGTGAGCTGTGAAATGCTTGCGGCTGCTGACGAATCCAGGGGCATGTACACCGTGTGGTCACGCATAACTTTCGCAGCCCACCTAACAGGCAAAAATGACCACAGACACTTGGCCGCTTGGCAAGGTTAGCCCCGCTATACGCTCAGTCATGCCAACATAAGCGTATTGGCGTAGTCGCGTGGTGAGCGCGCGTCAGAGCCGCTGCACCGAGAGGAGTGCAGCCCCCGAATTTGCGAACAGTAGCGTACGTCGATAGCTCACACATTCACGTGTTCCTTTTAGAGCGCAGCTCTTAGGCACCCGTTCCCGCGTTGAGCGTCGTCGTCCCTCGGAGTAACCGAGCGAACAATCACAGCGAAGGATGAAAGAGCGAACGCGGAGCGCAGTGGGGCATGAAAGACGGTGAGAGCGAAGAGATCGCGAGAAGGAAAGCGGAGGAGGAGAGTAGGGCGAAAGGGTGAGGAGGGAAGCGGAGTGCCGCACAAGACGTGCTCCACGGCGGCGACCAGGCATGCGACGAGCGCGTCCACCGATACCATATGTGGAAACAAAGCGCTGGCGTGGGATTCGGAACCACTGCGCATGCGCTCCTTCACCTGCGCCGCCGGCGATATAGAATGCGTTCCGCGCGAGCCACGCGTTCCTGTGTTCACGCTTTCTCTCTGAACAATGAACGACACAACCGGTGGAAATGCTTTGTCTGCCGCTGCTGCTAAACGAGCTGCCCGAGCAGAGGCTCAGCACTGCCGCCGAGAGGACGCTGTCGCTCAGAATCAAATTCTTTACCAGAATATATCGCGAATTCATAACACCTAAACAGCTGCGCTCAAAATTCGCATAGGGAGTAGCGTAATCGTCTGTGGAATTTTATTTGTTTTTGGCAACTTTACAGCCAGTCAGTCAAATAACTTTATCTAAAGGCCCTGCGAGTTTGTGGGACGGCAAATGGTCCCGCCTAGGTGACGGCCAGGAGCTCTTGAGCCCTGGCGGCTTCCTCATCCACGTTTCAATAAAACGTTCAAATGGATCGCAAGATACCGGCCACTGCGCGTGCCGATCCAAGCTCGTCCGCTGCCACCCAGAGGAGCTTCATCCGAGCAAAACACTGAGACTTTGATGAAAAGTTTTAAAATTTTTATCGTGACGGTCATTGAAGGTCACGCGAAAAATGTCACTGTAATATAGCAAGCTCAAAACAGCGCGCCGAAAGTGAACAATCCTATACGTATATAGATAGGGACATCTCTCGGGGCAGAACAGAAGAGGACGCGCAGGAGGTTACACTTAAGATCGCCAGATGGTAGCACTAGTTCATCCAGCACCAATGAAAGCAAATCGTTTTTACTTATTTCGTATTTAAAATGCACGTGTCGGAAGAAACAAAATATGGTTCCTTATTCATCAAAAAGTGTCACCAAATAAGTGCCATTATTCACCGCCACCGGATGTTCTAAACTGCTTAACGCGAGGCGAGTGCAGTCCGCCGTTGTAACCCGTGTTTTTTTTTTTTTTTTTTCTGCCTCAATGACCCTTCCGGTCATTAGAAAAAAAATAAGAAAAAGGGAAAAAAAGGGGGTTTGAACAATTCCTAATCAAACAAGGCACGAAAACCGTCGGTTTCTTCTTCCTCTAATGCTGTGCGTCTAATTCGTTTTAAGTGATATTCATACGTTTCGAAAACGCGAGGAATAACGAACAAGGGTAACACGAATGTTGGTGGACAAAGCTATACAAAGAACTCACAGCCGCCAGATGTACATTTCAAAGAAAATATTTCAGGAAATAGCAACTCTAACAAAAATGTCACAGTTTCGCCCTAAGGGCGAAGCAATGAATGCGATAGCAACACAGCAATGTCATACGAAGTAAGGTGAGCGGCCTTGGTAGCAATATGAATTGTAGTAAACATGAGCTGATTAAGTAAGCAGGTGTGCTGCGGCGTAAGTAGACCGACATGAAGAGAGACTCGATGACCACGAGAAGGCGCGTGTGAAATGGTGGTGTTGATGAGAAGCGCTTACCGTGGGCAGCGCGTGCGAAGGGACACACCTGTAGCGCTGCACTGCCGATCTGGGCAGCATTGCATGTGTAGCGTGCGTTGGAAAATGTGGCCCGACTATTACTAACTGAATGAACAAGCGTGGTGTGAGCGCGTACAAACAAACATGAATAGATCACACTGAATGACTGCAGCCAACGACTGTCAAAGCGGGCGAAGGTACTACGTGACGGTGCGGTCGAACGAACGACGAGCGCGGTTGTTGGAAGCGTAGAAGTGCGCAAAAAAGATCTTGTTAGCTCGGGAAGTTGTGTAATGGCACGTGACTTGTGGTCATATGTAACACGTGTAAAAAAGAAATAAAATGCAAACTTAAACACCTAAACAAAGTGTACACAAAAAATGTGGTTGATCCCTCTTATATAGGAATCGGTATAGAACACGAAAGTGAAACGTGTCTTCACAGAAGTAGTGTAATGTTTATTGCACATTGATATATAATGTCTATTGGTGTTTTGTGGCTAAAGCGCCCTTAGGCGTTGATGCACCCACGCTGACGCCTGGTGGCACGTCTCCTCCATCACGACTACCAACGTCGATGACCATGAGCAACCGTCGTGCATATGGAAGCTGCACTACGCTGCACACGCTAGCACAACGCGAAAGACGAAGCACGTAACTGACACACTAATACAACGCGCAAGACAAAGCACGTAACTGAATCGTCACCGAGTCAAATCAGCGCGTACAGCGCGTCGTAATTGCAGCCTCCGCGATCAACTTCAGAAACATTTTCAGAGCTCATTGCGGAGGCCACGCTCCGCTGTGCTGAGTACGGCGAACGCCACCTGGTAGTGCTTCTGCGAGAACGCGTTGGTAGTGCTTCTTGATGCCAGCGTCCCTTCGAATGCTGGCATCGAGGCGTCGTAGTGCTGAGACCACCGAAGCGTTCACTGTCGGTGCGCGTCAGTGTCATAATGCAGTACTTCTCTTTTCTGCTCGTAGGCGGCGGCACCGCCCCGAGCAAGAGCGCGGGTACACGGAGGAGTGTTAGATGTATAAGGCGCGTCTGTGTAGCTCTCTACAAATGCGTTTGTGGCGCAATGGGTTAAACGCTCGGCGTTCTATCGTCGCGGACCGAGAGGTCGTGGGTTTGATTTCCAAATTTTGCATGTTTGTGGAACTTTTTCTTCTGGTTTCTTTCTTTGTATTATGTTCATGACGTATTTCCGTGACGGAAATACGTCAGTGAAGTCTTGGTGGACCCCGGCATAAAACACTTTCGTGTTAAAATCATAATCAATACAACTGTTTAAAAACTTTTTTTTGTACTTTGTAACACATAAGCATGATACTTGTACTTTGTAACAAATAAGCATGATACGTTTCCCATTACGTGTTATTCGAGCACGTTATAGTAACACTCGATATATTAATCTAAAGGGTCGACAAAAACAAAGAAAAAATGGATTTAGCAGCGACTATTCTTTTGTCATTTGTTATAAAAAGAAAAAAATCTTTATTTTATTGCTGAACAAAATTTATCGCTGCCAATTGTCGCGTTAGAAATTGACCTCGGAAGGTAATTCCACTGATCCATTGCCAGTGAATAGAGGAAACCCGAATGAGGTCAGTGCGTTAAAACGGTTGTTCAACTTTATAAATCCGTGGGCAACGCGTGGTGATGTTTTTCTTGCTGCAATGCAAGTTCTAAGTTTGTGATATAAGTTATAAAAACAGGTAAGTCGGATGACTTGCAGTATGCTATTCAATTATTCATGCCTAAGGTCACATTTATTTATGATGTGCTTGAATAGGGTGAGTAAACTTCTGCAATGAATCAAACGGCTTTGTTTTGTAATGAATAATTATAAGGTAATCTTGGTGAGGATATCACACTAATGCTGCGGGAATTCGAGCTTGGACCTTCGTAATGGAGTCGTGTTTGCAATGGAGCCGAGAACGGCCCCTGGGCAAAACGGATGATATTAAAGGAAGAGGATTGGGGGAAAAGACTCCTTGCAGAATACGGTCACTGATTGCTTACTTAGCGTCTCTCCTTATTTCACTTATTAGCGTCTCACTAATCTTGGCGCGAGTCGTTGTCAGTCGCAATCAAATACATCGAAGTGCTTTCCCTTCTACCTCGTGGACTAGGTTTCTTTCCTTTTTTTTTTGTTTCTGTCTTTTCTTTCCTTGTTTTCTTTCTTCCTGCCCTTTTATTTTATTTGACGTCCCTCTTGGGCCTCCTGACAAGTACGTTTTGCCTGTATGACTTTAGTGTTGTGCAAAAAAGCGCGCTTGCGGTGCCTGCCGGCCGAGTGGTTGATTCAGATCGCAGCCAGAAGAACGCCTTCAAAAACGTGCCTAGTAATAAACTATGAAGCCGAAACTTAGGACACAACAAGAAGCATACTTAAAATGAAGCTGAACACTACGCAGAAAGTTGGGGAACGAGAAATGATAGGCGTAACATTTAAATACAGGAAGATGGCGCAGTACGTTAGAGAGCAAACGGTGAATAACTCATATTCTAATTGCGATGAAGAATAAAGAAAGTGAAATTGTACAGCTCGTTGTAACGCATAGAATACTTGACCGGTGGTATACTTAAGTAGCAAAATCTTACTCGAAGAGTTCTTTCGTCTTAGCTTGATCGCGAGCTTAATATTGAACTGCATTCTTTTTCCCGTTTCAACGTGATTTTAAGTGATAAAGAGTAGCCGTATACGCCGTGCTGAAGTTTTATTATTATTATCATAAAGAAAGAAAACACTCCTCAACAAATATTCTGTATCAAGAACACTGTATCAAAAACACTGTATCAACACTGTTTCATATTTCATAGAGAATTCTGAGTAATTCTTTTTTTCCTGCGACTATCATTGAAGCACCGAGAAATCATCCCCAGGATGTGATGGAACTAGGATTCATTCAGCTGCTGGGGGAAGGCGTAACGACGAAGTGGGAACTGTAGTATATACAGAGACTACGTCGTTTCGTAGTATCAAGGGCGTAAAAGTGGCAAGAAAAAAAAAAAAAGCTTCGGCTCGTTTGATCTATATCGTTTGCGTTGGGCTGCTAGCTATTACGGGTGTTATATAGGATTCTTCATGCATGGAAGTCTCCGTGACACTAAATTTATGTCTTAAAAGAAAGTGTGGAGCGTCTATTGATGCTCCAAGACAACTTCAGTGGTGCAGAACCATCGATCACTGAGAGTTTGACTGAGACAGCTAGCTCGACTGACGGAGTTTAACGCCACAAGAAAAACACCTGGCTTATAGGAACAGCCTAATGGGGTGCTTTGTATGAATTTTGGTTTCTTGGAGTCCCGCTAAAGGGGGCCTTCAACAATTTCTTCTTTTTTTTTTTTTTCAAGCTGTGGAATGCATTCCCCATTAAAGGGCATTACTTAACGAATATCTTCCAGCAAGACGTATTTGAAAGCATTGCGTTTGAGAGGAGTTAATGCCAACCAAAGATAACCTTCAAACGCCTCCGCGTAGCTCCCGCTCCTTCTTTCACGCCGTGCTAAGGGCGGGGCAAGGCGTTTCCAGCAGCTTTACGCGAACTGTACGTCACCCTGATGAGCTGTCTATTGTTTCTCACGGTTAACATAACGGGGGCGCCTGATATAACGTCACCGTGAGGCATGGAGGAAGGCGCAGTCTTTCGCGGACTTCCGTTGACAACGTGATTGTCACTACTTCCGGTTTTGGTGCGTGCGACTCGCTACAGTTGGACTGTTCGCGCTCACCGAATTCAGCTGAGTTACTCTCTGAATATTGTGTATGCTCCCTTACGAATCAGAGCCACTGCTAAAATTTTATGAGACGACAGATGCATTTTTGAGACACTGCCTTTCATAGCTGGATCGAGGCGCAAATGTCGTGCTTTCAACGAGCGAATAACCTCGCCTTCGTTTATTATTATTATTATTATTATTATTATTATTATTATTATTATTATTATTATTATTGTTGTTGTTGTTGTTGTTGTTGTTGTTGTTGTTGTTGTTGTTGTTGTTGTTGTTGTTGTTGTTGTTGTTGTTGTTGTTGTTGTTGTTGTTGTTGTTGTTGTTGTTGTTGTTGTTGTTGTTGTTGTTGTTGTTGTTGTTGTTGTTGTTGTTGTTGTTGTTGTTGTTGTTGTTGTTGTTGTTGTTGTTGTTGTTGTTGTTGTCGATTGCTTGCTTTATTGATTGATTGATATTATTGTTGACAGCTGCCTTAAATGTGTCGACATATAAACTGTACAGGAATTAGTAAGGCTAGAAGTAAGAATGCAGCGTTGTCAAGTAATGTTAATTGGAGCTATTCATGTACCACCTAACTTCACTTCCGTCACGTTTGGGGATCATCAGATCTATTCAACACGTTGTGACCACGCATTTAGAGCACCAATTACTTATTCTTGGTGACATTAACACATCTGGTATTCCGTACGCGGAGCAACACACCTATTCCCACCACAATAATTTCATAGCAAATAAATGCTGCTCGCGATGTTAGATTCCCTAGCTTTAAACTCACTTCAGCAACATCATTTAACTGAGAACAATCACAGTATAGTCTTAGACTTGTGCCCACCAAAAGTACGGAATGTAACAGTGCCGCGCGCTGACATTTCCCTAGTTCGTCCTGACACGTTTGCTTCCTTTTTTTTTTTTTTTAAGCACCCTAAAAGTTTAGCGCACGCTTCGGTGACTGAGCTTGCTGCGCGCACGCTGAATGAATACTAGTTACAGCCCAACTAAAGGTACGGCAGCTTCTGAACTTTTTAAAGACGCCCTACAAGCTGCTGACTCATTGTAGACTTCTCCAGCTTAACAAGAGTTGTTTACGAACTTAAAGCCGCCAGTGCAAACCTAGGCAAATACGCTTGCTAGCTCAATTGCTTTAACCAGTCGGTACTATAGGCCTCTCCGCAACGACTGCCTGAAAGAAAGAAAGAACGAAAGAAAGAAAAAGTGTTTTAACTTAAACAGTACGTATTTGACCTACGGGGCGATCATTTTTAAGTTTTACGGAATTTTAAAAAATAGATTGCGGCAGAAGCATAATTCTTGTCCTTGAGCTGGATTACTCGAAGTGGCGGACATTACTAGCACGAGAAATCGAAACACATACTCAACTAATTACCAAGCAATTCACTAATTACCTTTTTAATGAATTACTTTACGGCACATATTGCAGTGTTGTACACGTTCCTCTAAAACAGGAACGAAAGCTCGTTCCTCGTTCCTTCCCAATCTTAGAACGAGTTCCCGTTACAAGTTCCTTTAATGCGAAAGGAACGCGTTCCAGTTACACTTCGAACATTGAAACCTGTCATTAAATTAAAGTTACATTTGATTTTTTTAATTAACATATAGCGTCGCATATTCCTGAGGCGAAATAAAGGGCGCGATTTAAAACTCACATCGAACTACGGATATTATACCAATTTGAACATCGCCAGCGGCAGATTATCTCGAGATAAAAAGAATCAAAAGAAACGCTCCTAGAATTTTTTTCAGAGAGCAGCGGACATATCTCGAGATAAAAAGAATCAAAAGAAACGCTCCTAGAATTTTTTTCAGAGAGCAGCGGACATACTCCAGACATGGCTAACTGCAACTTTGGTGCTTGTCTATTACAAGTGCAACACATATGGCACTTTCCACTTCGGTCTTCAAATGCGCAGTCAGGATTCTGCGCTTCAGATCTGCAAATAGAAAGTTACTCATATGCACCAATATCCTCCTTAGACCCGAACACAACAACGGTACGTAATCGTTCTTCAAGGTGTTTTTTATTGTCTACTGTTATGCCTTGACCTTGAAAAACAATTTTTAAAATTTGAATACCACGGATAGATGGTCAAAAGCTCCGCCTCCATGTGCGTGAAAAAAAAATTACTATCTCCATCATCTCCTCATGTTAACTGTGGTAAAAACTGCATTTCATTGTTTAAACGCTGAGATGAAGATGGAACTACGTGTAATACATTGTCATGTTGCTGCCATGCCCGGTATTTTCACGCAATCTCGGTGACTTCGAAACAAGCCTTTAGGTTGCTCTCGGCCGTCTGGGATGACACAGAGGTCTAGACCAATTTGTTGTCAAATTTCTCGAAAGCGGATGACAAGAATATGAGTAAACCACTTTTTTACAGTTTCACATGCGCCGTACTTCATACCCAGAGTGAATATTTTGCGTAATCACTTCCGAGTGCAATGTGCTACAAGGGGTCTTAGGAGGATATAATTAAATTTCTTGCACAAAAACCGCATCGAAAGAAACAATACACAGGCGTTTAATGAATGCGGATTAAATATTGCAGTATGAGTAAGGGGGAAAATGTCCAGAATACATATTCGCAATTTGGCAAAGACCCTTGTTTGAACTAAGCAAGAGTTACATCTCGATTTTGGTGTCCGACAGGCCGGCACGGAGGAAAGAAACTATAGGAGGGAGCATCACATGACAATCTTGAAGCCTAGCCATAAAAGAAATATAACGGAGAACACACGAAAGAAAATGCACCATAGTCACGTGACAGGCAAGCGGTACTGCTTTGCGTCTCATGCAGTCGCACATCCGCCCTGCATGATGTGCTGTGTACGTGCGTGCGTCTGTTCAATGCCGTGGAACATTTACAGAAGGAACGCCGTTCCCTCTGCCGTTCCTTCATAAACGTAACGCGTTACCGTTAGAGTTCCACCGGACCCTTAAATGGAACGGTGGCGTTCCTCCGTTCCTCCCAAAGGAACTAGTTCCAGGAACGCCGTTCCGTACAACACTGACATATTGCAATTTACGAATTGTAGCCGGTTAGCTTGCAAGACGTATCCACTTGAAATGAATTTCCAGGGTGACATCAGTTTCGAGATATTATTTCCCAAAGTGTGGAACAAAATACACGGACGTTCCAGTTACTTTTGTGCTTCTGTGCACAAAGGAGTGTTTTGTTAAAAACAGTAAGTGGAACAATAGTGCATCTTTAGGGCAAGTTTGATGGCGCATGTCTCTAAACTGGCGTCATTCTGGAAATTAATTTCAGGTAGATACGCCTTGCAAGCTCACCGGCCAAAATGGGTAAATTGCATTATGTGCCGTAAAGTAATTAATGCAATAGATAATTAGCGAGTTCTTGTTAATTCGTTGAATACAGATTTCGATTTCTCGTGCAAGTACTGCCCACCTCTCTGAATAATGCAGCTCGAAGACTAGAATTATGTTATCTGCAACAGGCTATTTTTAAAAATTCCACAAAACTTAAAAAGGATCCCCCTGTACATATATATAGCTCTTTCTGCTCTTGCCTAGCTGTAACCAATGGGTTCTCGTTCAACAGTTATAGAGTGATTCTACTATAGAGTGATTCTACTCAAGTGCACAAATATGGTGGGGATTTGAAAAATCCTTAAGAAAGTATAAGCGACAAATTACAGCGATATTGCACATTCCTTGCTCCCTGCAAGTGAGTATAGTAGCGCTGTGTCCGCGTCGTCCATCTGTGCCTCGTCCCTTTTTATGCGCTATTAAGTACAAGACATGGAATACCAACTCGCCCAATCTTACGCTCTTTCTGGCATTAACAATTTTATGTAAATTGCTCGTGGCACATGGCACAAATATAATCATGATTGAGTTGTATAATCGAAGAGGCGGCCATTATTTGAACAGGAAGTCAATATGCATAATTTACAAATTAACAGTATTTCACTGATGAACTTTGTAACTAATTACTTTAGCACACATATTGCAATTTATTAGTCGAAGCCAGCAATTTCACAAGACTTGGAACCAATTTTGAAGCTAGCACCAGTTCTGAGATTAGCGCTGTCAAATCTGCGGTCAAAATGAATTGTTGTTCCGCTTACTCTTTTACAACACTCCTTTTTTTTAGCACTGAATGCCAGAAATAACTGGCAACACCGTGAACTTCGTCGAACACTTTGGAAACAAAGATCTCGATAACGTTGTCATCCTAGAATTAAGAAATTATTTCCACCCATCTCAGAAATTATTTCTAAGTGGATATGGCTTGAGAAATCACTGGCTATAATTCGTAATTTGCAATACGTGCAGTAAAGTAATTCGTTTAAAAGTTGATCAGCGACATTTTAGTAGTTAGTCGGTTATACATTTTGATTTCTCGTTCAAATAATATCCGCTTCCTAGAGTAATCCAGCTCAAGAGGGATAGTTCTGCTACATGCCACGGGGGATTTTTTAAGTTTTCTTAAGAATTAAAAAAAACTATCTTTATTTGGTCCAATTTTTCACGGCACCATTGCCTTGAGTTTAATTTATGATTTATTTACAGCGTTGAATATAGGTTGTAAAGTATCTTTAGCGTGAACCTATATAAAAATACACGAACTGCTTCACTCAGAAAAGCCACGTTATCATCAACTCCATATTACAGGAAAAACACGTGACGACTGGCGTTGAGTCGCGAATGCACGCATGAGGCAAGCACTCCCAGTTTCGTGTTTCATTGTGCAGACGGCGGCATCAGCGTGCTATTCACTTTGAGCTCCGAAAACGACGACGCGTGTCCGCTTGCTTGTCCTCGTCGTCAATGTGCTTAAAATAAAGTTAAGTATGACCTTCAACGCATCGGTGATGTGCCGCTCCTTGCATTACAGTAAACAGAAGCGCAGGCCGATAACGCAGTATCCGAACAAGGGAGACGTGAAGAACTCGAGTGTATGCTTGAAATTCATTCGTCTCATAGACAAGGCGTCGTAGCCGGCAGGAGGAGTTCTCTCGAGTTGCCATCACGCGATAATCAGCCACGAGAACATGAGTCAGATTCAGGCGTCGTCTCGGGAGCACGAGGAGACCGAGGCCGACAGACACGATTGTGCGGCGTCCTGTGACCGCTCGGAAGCAAGTATGCGAGCCGCCGAAACGAGTCACCAGCTGCGCTGACCCCCGCTTTCCGTGGAAGCGGAGGCGGCTGAGTCAGAAGCACAACGGCGATGATCTGCCAAAAGTATAACGCGCGATAAAAGGTTTAATTGGCGCCGATGGAGCCTAGAGGGTTCGCGAGCGCAGTCGTGTATGACCACTTAGTGTTTGGCTCATTCCGTATAAATATACTTGTAAATTCTAAGGTTTTACGTGCCACTCATTCCATCGCAGACTATACATATCGCACTGCAGATACATAAGTTCAAAAGCTATGTGGGCTACCGATCCTTTATGACCGTTTGAGGGATTTAACGGGCACCCTCAGTGCAGTCGACGAGCATTTTTGGCATTCAGTCCCAATCGGAATGCGAACGGTGGTTGGATCCGAGATCCTGGTATTCATCAGTTGCAGAACGTCACAAATCACTGAGTCATTACGGCGAGATAACAATTTGATCGCACCAGCTTTCGTACGTTCACGGCGAAGGAGGAACGTCAACGCTTTTGAGTTGCATGTGGTAGAGCACATACCTAGGAATTTTCGACATTGCCCCTAGCTGCGCGCCCATCTGTCGAACTTCACCGCCATGCACCAGCGTAGCTCAATGGCCAACATTTTTTGAGAAATGCTATTTAAAAGTCCGCCCAAATTCCACAAACTTTCAGTTAGTAACGAGCCCTTTCCCGAGCGAATTCGCGGCGCCGCTGCTCAAACGCAGCCTGCTTAACAGCGGAACGCACCACGCCCGGGCTTTACATCCTGACGCCGAAACTGATCTGAGGCTAGGGAAGCCCGGTGGAGCACGCGCCAACCTCCTTTCCTTCTCTTTCCCTCCCCGCGACACCCCAAACGTCCCTGATTGGTCTTATTCCTTTCTTTCTCTCTTTCTTTCTTCTTTTCTTTCTTTCTCTCTTTCTTTCTTTCTTTCTTTCTTTCTTTCTTGCTTGCTTGCTTGCTTTCTTGTCCCTGGCTCATACGCGCATACCCAATGCGGGTATGCGCCACACGTGATTTTATTATATTTAATGTTGACGTAACTGACGACCATGTGATGTTATTGATGCCATGACCTATCAGTCATGTTAGTCATACATTCGTACTCTTCCATACCAATTTCAAGTGAACGAAACGCGAGTTTTCGACAGCTTGTGAGGCAATACACTTGTGAGGCAATACATTAAAATTAAATTAAATTATGGGGTTTTACGCGCCAAAACAACGATCTGATTATGAGGCACACCGTAGTGGGGGACTGCGGAAATTTGAACCACCTGGGGTTCTTTAACGTGCACCTGAATCTAAGTACACGGGTGTTTTCGCATTTCGCCCCCATCGAAATGCGATCTTCGCTTGAAAAAGCACAATACGTAGCTATGTATGGTGACGCATGTGTCAGGAAACCTTTGATTGCATTAGCAACAAAAGAATTATGCTTTTTGCGCATGTCATAAATGCATACCACGAGCCTCCTCTCGTCGCGCGTGCTTAGTTTTTTTTTTTTTTCTGACATTTTCGGAGCACGTATCTAGTGACGCACCTATAGTGAAGGATATATTTGCTGCTCATCTCAGAACTGAATCTATTGTTGAATGTTAGCGCTGTGTGTATGTTTCGGTGCATCTTCGTCCGGCCCGTCTTACATGCACTACGCCAATGGCATTTAATAATTCCGCCGATAGCCGAAGCTAGTAGCATTGTCTTAAATTTCTGGACATGGCTTTGTTGACCGTTTCTTAGGAAGTGCGCAAATCACGTCAGTCCAAAACTGGACAAATTACGGGCCATGCATATATAGGTATACTTACACTGCAAATAATGCAAAATCATGATGTCGTCGCTTTCACCTTTCTTTATTATCATTATTGTTAGCATCATGCTGGTTTTTTGTCGCGAACATAGTGCTACACGCTGCAACTTTCCTCTTTCCTTGTGCCAGTGGCGCACCGACGGGGTGGGATTCGGGGGTTGTAACCCCCCCCCCCCCCCCTGAGGCCGACTTAACCCCCCCTTTTGTTTAACCCCTTTTCTTTCCTTACGCATTTGAGTGCTGCAACTAAGATGCAAGACGTGCAGTCGTCTGCACACTAGCAAAAAGCGCATTTTTTGACAATTTCCCGTGAAGAAATCGAAATTAGTGCTGTTTAGATGGTATTGGCAAACTGTCAACCCAGCCCTGGCAGAGATCCTGGGTGCGCTACTGCCTTGTGCTGCTGCACTCCCAAGCTGTACAGCTATTCACTAGCTATTCACTAGTACTGCGAGAAAGAAATGAAATGGACTAAAGAAAGATCGAGTGCCTAAGTTCGTACGACGCACACCCGAATAAAGACTTTGAAACAATCAGAGTAACCTTTGTTCTAGTTCTCAAAAAACGTCCGTAAGAAGCTCGGCGCCACATACTACTCCGCTCACGCATTCCAAGAAACGGCTGTTGGACTCGCTGATTGCCTCTGAAAGAGGTTCACGCGTATTTCGCATAGGTTTTACGTTCACGAAATAAGTAAAAGATAGGGTGGAAAAGTTTCAGCCTGCGTTTGTTTTGTTTGGCTTAATTCCGAATGCAGTTTTAGGCAGTTGCATCACGCGCGAAAGACTTTCCCGTGAACTCCACAATGAAGCGGGGGAGGAGTAGAAAGCAGCTTTAAATGCAACCTCTTTCAGGATACGTCTTCGGACGGTGGCGCCTAATGATCAATACTCCGCTGAAAGGCAGGCGCGCATCGCCCCCCGAGTACACGCTAGCCCCATTATCTGAATTCCTTAATTAAACGCTCACGTGATCTCCCTTCGGCGCTTCATTATCGCATGCACGCTGCTCAATTAACGATGCCCAGCGGGAGCACGCACGCACGAAAAATTACCGATACGTTCGGAACGAATTCAATTACACGCCAACGCAGGCGTACTCTCGTCTTTGTGTCTTTAAGACAACGCCTGAAAGAAGTCGTGAGGATATCGTCGGGAAGAAAACCGCCTCGAAAAGAATAACGCCACGCTCGTCCAGATGCTTCCCATCGACGCTGCGAGCGAGCGCGCCTTCGCGTCGCCACACTGTTTCAGACGGAAAGGATCGGGCTAAAGCGACGCGTTGACAGTGAATGAAGAGAGCGCCGCGCCGAACGCATACTCGGCTCGCTTCGAGAGAGTAACATCTGCGCCTGTCATTGAGATTGAAAGGGAAGCCCGCTTAAGGCGCACTCGGCGGCGCTCACTCGTGAAAAGGGGAGGCCAAATTTAAACGCTGTCATTAAAAGCGGCTCGAGAAATGTAGTATGCGCGTGAAACCTCGAGAAGGCTTCAATAGGTTGGCTGGGGAAACTATAGAATTGGCTCGCTGGACGCGTGAGAGACCGCGCACTGCCAAGTAGTTTTGCGTGACAACGTGGGACGTCCGCTAAAGGCTCTAGGTGCGCGAAAAAAAGAAGAAAACAAATTAAGAAAGGAAAGGTAGAAAGGCACGAAAATAAATAGTGAGGAACCTTCGGCGAAAAAGCACATTGCTTTCTGTCTTTATTCAAACTCTGTCACTCTAGAAGATGGCGTGGCCAGAAAGTTTTTTTCAAAGCGCGCGGCAATCTTCCGAATGTCCAGCTGTCGGGCAAGTGGGTATTAGGAAAAGAAACTTCGTCTTTCGGATCGGCCTTATTGGAGGGGACGCGTGCCCAGTTCTTCCTTCTCCCTCTCCCTGTCGCCTTTTCCGCGCCTCTAGTGTAGCGAACGTTTCTATATATACGGCAGATGAGCAACGATGCGGTGACGTTAGCTCAACCCCGTACATTGGATGGCGTTATGTCCCGGTCTACATTACGGGATTGTCGCCAAGCTGGTCTATGGTTGTCAGGCGCAGTCTGGACAAACACCTCCGACCTTAAGAACTACACGTAAAAGCTCATGCGGCTTCGTGTGTATATTTCCAACAGTTTAATGTCTTCCTATATATAGGAGTACACGGAGGCGCCTGTAGACTCTTTTGACCGCTGTGATTTGCGCCCTTTTGATTGCAGAGTGGAGTCGCAATTGGTCGTACGCGTGCAATACTGCAGACGTGTATGGGTAGACAGTCATCAGCGTACAAGTGTAGTGGCCTGCATTCGCGTCTCTGCAGGTACCAATCCCGCTTTCGAGAACAGATGCAGCAGCGAAACTTCGAGTGCTTGCAAACGATGCTACACAATCGCTGTGGAACACACCTAGTTTGTAGCACACACGTCTGCATCGACTGGACCCCTGCCTTCGACTTCGACCTCCACATGGACTATCCCGATCCAAAACAACGGTACTTTGCCGATTGTGACTTGGCGTCCCATTTACAAAGTCGTTTGCTTTCCACGTCGGATAGGAGGATAGCGCTGCGTGTGACCACTGCGGCGACGAGGAAACTATCGAACACGTATTTTGTCATTGTCCTCGATGCAGCGCACATAGGCAGTCACTTGTGACCGCGCTGGCGCGTCTTGACGATCGGCCGCTTTCGCAGCAGACAGTCCATGGAACGCCGGCCTACACCGTCGCCACACAAGTTCAGTCTAGGCACTCTTGAAGTTTTTGCGTTCGAGTAGACTATCTGACAGACTTTGGTTCTCACGGATTTTTCCAACCTCCTCTATTTTTTATTCTTTTTATATTTTTTTCGCGACTGCTTTTCTCACCCCTATTTTTTCTGCCTTTCATTTCCCCTTCCCGCAGTGCAGGGTAACCAAACAGAATCTTTTCGGGTAAACCTCCCTGCCTTTCCTGTTTCTCTATCTCTTTCTCTCTTCGCATCTCATTTAACGGCCGACTGGCACTGCTATAGGGTTAATTGCAGCGGCTCATCGCAGTTACGGTTCCCGTGAATTCTGGCTTGCCCACTTAAAAAAGATCTAAGGCTGTGTTCATTAAGTGCAGCCAAGCCGGTCACCTAGTATAATAACTCTATCGGGGTATAGTTTGTAATTAAAGCTATTTCTAAAACGAACCCTTGCCGGGACCAGTCGAAGATGTACCTTAATTTGTCGATGAGCGGACTTCAATACTGCGTTCTTGGAATGCATTAGTTTTACCAACGATCGTTGCTGCTCATTGGTAGGGCCCGTCTCATTTCGTTATAATTGTCCTCGTTCTTCGTTGCCGCCAAAAAAAAGCAACAGTCACCAGTACGTTATACCTAATAGTACAACGCATATAGTGCATATGAGTATGCATGCGTTGTGCCTTAGTGATCTTATAGTGCGGTTAGGGTTTAATCGCACTGCTTCTAAATTGGCTGCTTATTAAAACGCGCCAACCTTTATCGTTGCTTTGAAAGCAATGATAAGGGTTAGCATATATCATTTATTTATTACTTACTATTATTTATTTATTTTCGATACTGTCACTCTTAGTTGACATCATAGCAGGTGGGCATTGCAAAGAGATAATCATATTTAAAAAAAGAAAGAATCCTCATTTGAATACATGCACGATCTCCACACACACGTACAAAAAAAATAAAGAAAGAACAACCGAAAAACCGAAGCACATCCGCCAGGGTAGAATTAAAGCAATAAATGTGCTCTAAGCAGTTTTTCACGCAAAAAAAAAACATCAATATCGCAATAAAGTTTAACAGTGTACAATTTGGCGCATTGTGCTCACAAGAGAAAAAAAAATTAATCGAGAAAAAAACCAAAAGAAATCAAGCTTCTATACAGAACATTTAAAGCAAATATCACACACGTAATTCAAATTAACATTTCGAAAACATGCGTGCTGCGCACACGAAACGAAGCACAACCACCGAGTGAAGATTACAACCAGTTTGCCAAGCAATGAGAATCAACGCAGTAACAATGCATGCGCAATGTGCAAACACCACAAATAATACTGGAAAATAAAAAGCGAAGCAGAACCAGGCACAAGATTCCAATTGCGCGGCGGGTTGATGTGTTTTCTAACTTTGTGGTGAAAGTGGACAATGTTTCGGCGTCCGTGACGTCGGGATTTAACCGATTCCATTCGCGTATCGTAACTGAAAAAAAAAAACGATTTCCGAAACGAGTCATTATTGAAAGAATATTCCGTTAATGTGTATTTATGCTTATGACGAGTCGGGCGCGACTGTGAAAATGCGACATACTTAGACACAGCTATCTTATAGCTGTCATGCAGGAGTTGGTACAAAAACTTGAGACGTGCCTGCTTTGCCCTTGTGGATAGTGTCCTAATGCCATGAGAAGCCAGAAGGTTAGCGGGAGAGTCCATGCGTTTGCACTTGTTATACACACTTGTTTATATGGTATTATATATCATATCAGCAAACAGAAAAGAAAAAAACAGCTGCCTTTCTCGCTGTATACTTGCAGACTTGCGTACGCTGTTTCTGGATGCTGTTTCGCTACTATACGTGCATATATACGCTGGTGCCGCGGAGATGCACATCAGCATTTGCATGTCAGACTTCTGAAGAAAACACGAAACAGGAAGGAGACCGTTGTCTATTGTAATATTTCGACGCGTGTCAGTACATGTCTTCGTAAAGCAAACAAGCCACAATACAAGAAGTTACGCCGTGGCAACAAAACGAACCCCGTCTCTGCACGGAATGATATGCACGCGGCTGCGCACAGCGTGTGCAGCTGGTGTTGTTCGCCGTCTCTCATTTATCACGTTCGCGTAAACAGCGGAAAGCTGCCGCAGCCGTGCCCACGACAGGGACACCACCAACCGCGACAACCACCTGCACCAGATAACCAACGCTGCTGCGGGCGTCACTTGTAGAGAAGCTTATTTATGGACACATTTTGTTTGTTAAATTCTGCGGTCGCATAGTGCCAGCTTAATTAAAGCATGGCCTCAGCGAATCGGGGTTCGTGTTCACAAATATGGGGTGCAACTTCCCCTTCTGCGATAACCCGGACGCTTCCGTTACGTACTTCTCAGGAACGTTCCGCAATGTGATCATCGGACACTTCATTTGCGTGATAAATTAAATCATTCGTATGAACGTATTTTTTTCTCTAAAAAAATAATTGGTCCAACAAAAAAGAACAATCCGTCACTCAAGTTGAGTCGCCGACCATCGTGCATTATTGACCATTGCAACGATGCCGATCGTACCTTACAGAGATGTGCCTCACCAATCATAGAAAGCCTATATAGAGAGCTATCCATAAAGGTCTTAGACCATCTTGGAGAATAATATTAAAAATCTCAAGATTAATTGTTACTGATATACCAAAATAAAAAGGGCGTGGCACACGGATCTGTAGCGGCACTGTCCGCTGGCAAAAAGAAAAAAAACTAAGCATTATACAAAGTGTTGGCTATGATGCGCAGAGTGGCAGTAGTCAAGTCGTCAAGGCGCTTTTCGGATTACGTGACATCGTTGGCGGTATGAAAGGTAGAAAATATCACGTGTTTCAACGAATCCGAAAATA